>NC_063437.1:13833707-14134698 GCF_020379485.1 Brassica napus | reverse complement strand
TCGGGCAGTATAAAATTCTGATTGCGCCGAGTCACATAAGTGGTGAGACGGTGGACGTTGACGGTGGTTAGCATGAGCAGGCCTGAGCATGAGTGTTGCCTGAAAACAGAAAAAAAAACGAAACTATAATGAACATGAGTTAACCATAATACTGAGAAGAGGTTTCTCTTGTAAGATTAGTAAGAGGGGGAGTATGATGTTCAGGGATTGAGACTGACCTTTTTGGAGCAAAAGCGAACAACACATCATCAGAGTCTACGTGATCTAAGACTTTCCACTTTCTAACAGAGTTTTTAGAACCAGACATATAGTTCAAGAAGCCAGAGAAGCTAGGAACTTTTCAGGGGAGGTAGAACAATAGCGAAACCAAACTCATGATGCCTGTCTCAAGTCTATCTTTCAAACCATTGTCGTAGCTATATGCAACCGCTCGTTGGAACTCATCTAACTACATAGAAACTATACGATGAATCAATAAACGATTGTTGTTTTCATGGATTGAGAGGATGGTTTTCAAGGGAGGAAGGCTAACCTTTTATAGTTGCGGGTACACCGCCTTACAGAAGAGAAACTTGCATTCAATGTCAGATCTTGGTGGATGGAGTTAAGAAGGCCATAAAGGCAATGAATCTATAACTCGAAACGTTTTGGTCAATTAGAAAAGAAGATTAACCGAACAAAGCCCATGACACCATCGATTAAATGAAACAGTGAGTATAGAAGAGATGTACACGATTGGAACCCCAATGAACGGAATTGTCACGCTGACCTCTGTCTGCATCTCAGCCTCTCTAATGGCGGAGATCGAAGATTGTGATGAACCCTAAACTCCAGAACGGTGCGGATGAAGGGTCTTGCTTTTCACGATAGCGACATGGGTCCTCGAGGACATTATTGGGCCCAAACAACACACAGCGAAGCCCACATAAATCACGGAAGAAAGTTAATGAAACGCAGCGCGTAGTCTTAGTGGACACGCGTCGCCCCTATATTGAAAGACTTTCCACGTGGCATCACAGGAGGGTCACCAACATCTTTATATATATATAGATTTAAGGCTCTTTTAAAATAAAGTATAACTCGTTTTAAAAAAAAAACTAATAACGTTATTCATATAAGTATAACATTGAACTGGGCCTGTCCAAAATGACATCTAAAGAAACCCTTAGCTATATGCAACTTGTGGTGATTGTATATTGCAATCAAAATCTCCTCATAATTCTCACAAGCATCCGGTGTTCTCTACAAATACTCAATCAATCCTCACAAGCAACCTCTGTTTTCTAAATTACCCACAAACATCTCCCTAAGAATCAATTGAACAAGAGAAAATCTTGAACAAATTGGGGTTTTAAAGAGTTATTTCGAAATTAGATAGAAAAGTACAAGGATAGAAGAAATACTTAAAAAAGAAGATTACATCGATACCACTTACACAATAACCAGGTAATAATAATATTAAGAAACGCATTACATATTATACTCCTAAAATAAACACTAAAACCATATAAAAGCAAAACTAAAGACATGTTTATCTTTCCCCTTGAAAAAATAAGAGAGATTCGAAACACGTTTTCATAACGAAGATTCGAAACACATTCATTACATTGACACTGGTTGAATCAATCAAATATCCAAGTGCAAAATTCTGATCATTTTCCAATAAGCTGAACACTCCAAACTCTTCTTCCGGTGGTTATATCACAGATAAATGGACAAGACTATGCATCTCAAATTCATGTCTTTACCGTTGGAAAGACCAACGAGGATAAAGTTGTCCCGGGGATGGATCACAAAGGCGAGAGAAATATACTCGACATCCAGGCAGGTATTTAGAGATTGTAACCTGATATATTTATTCATTCTGTTTCACAAGAGATAACTCCTTTTGACATTCTATAAAAATTTCCTACAAGTGTATATATTTTTTGGTATACTAATTATTCAGCTCTGTGGAGTTAGAGGCAATATTAAGGCTCCTGCCGAGGCATTGTTCTGGCAACCAAGAAAAAGTCTAACATTCATACTAACCTTTGAGTCAGAACAAGAACATAATACAGTCATAACCCTTTCTCGAAAATACGCTTTCGATTGCAATGTAAGCAAAACTATCCTAAATGTAAAATATTTCTGTTCAAATGCCATTCTCAGACTCTGAAAATCACTATGGTTTTAAACTTGATAAAGTGATAGATCTATGGGATTTACTTGACAGGCTTGCTTATATCTGCAGGTTACACTGCTTGAGCCAGATGATAAAACAAATGATGAACAAGACATTGCCATTAACCACAACCATCTGACTTTTTCTTTGTTTTGTGTGTTGTTTTTTCACACTGTGGATCAAAGAAGGAAGTTGCAAGTTTGGCTTCTCATTCATCATCGGATGTTGCTAGGCATCAGTTTTTTTTTCTTTTACCAGATCACAGTTTGACATGGTATCTATTTCTGATTTGTTTTGGTTGTTTGCTTGTTTTTTTATCTGATGATAGGAATTATAGGACGCAACATTGTTAATCATACGAGTGCTCTCTCTCTTTACACAAACTCGTTTGTTAACACATTTTCTAAATAGTTTCCCCGTTTAAAAATTCAGTAGTAAAGAAAGTGTGAATTTGTCCCGAATCTTTCCTCGTTACTTCATCACCTTTAGTATAATAATAATAACGGTTCAATAAACGAGAACTCCAACTTCTTTTAAAAAGGAAATCCCTTTCTCTTTCCCTCCTTTATGCAATCATAAAAAGAGGTTTCAAGAAGACAGCGAGTGAGAAAGAGACAGCTTAGAGAGAAAGCGATAGTTCGTTCACTCTTCGCTTTCTGAAAGAATCTCAAAACCCCAAAACGTCTTGAGAGTGAATACACTCACAACTCTTCTTTTCTTAGCAAAAAAACAAAACAAAAATGAAGAAACTTGTTCATCTTCAGTTTCTGTTTCTTGTCAAGATCTTTGCTACTCAATTCCTCACTCCTTCTTCATCATCTTTTGCTGCTTCAAATCCTTCTATAGCTCCTGTTTACACCTCAATGACTAGTTTTTCTCCAGGTATTTTTTTTTTCTTGTTTCATTTTTTTGATTATATTTCAATTATTAATATTGATTGTAGCTTGAATGAAGATTATTTGGGAGTTTGTGTTCTTGTTAATACCATTTGGTTGACTTCATTGTCTTTAATTTTATTTAATTTCTGGGTATCTGGATTTTATCTCCCCTCCTCGAATTTCGAAAATCAAAACGAAAATTGTTTTTGTATTCGATAATTAAATGCTACAGTATTTATTAGCTACTCACTCCTTGTCTTTTTAAATAAAAATTTGTAAGAAAAATTAATATTTCCCTTCTTATGTGAGTTTGATTAAACTTAACATATTCCACAGATAAAATCTACTCAATGAATTGACGAACTAGAGAAATTTTCTTTGTGTTTTTATTTTGCTTTCTTGTGTCAGGAATTCAAATGGGAAGTGGTGAAGAACACAGATTAGATGCACATAAGAAACTTCTGATTGGTCTTATAATCAGTTCCTCTTCTCTTGGTATCATAATCTTGATTTGCTTTGGCTTCTGGATGTACTGTCGCAAGAAAGCTCCCAAACCCATCAAGATTCCGGGTAATTTCATCATCTTATAAGTTGATTCATTGAATTTGGTCATTTTTTTATGTTTCTTGATTGTTTCTCATCTTTTTCAAGTTTTGTTTATGATTATTTTCTTTTTTGTAATGATCTTTATAAAATGTTTCCAAATGAAGATGCCGAGAGTGGGACTTCATCATTTTCAATGTTTATGAGGCGGCTAAGCTCAATTAAAACTCACAGAACATCTAGCAATCAGGGTTATGTGCAGCGTTTCGATTCCAAGACGCTAGAGAAAGCGACAGGCGGTTTCAAAGACAGTAATGTAATCGGACAGGGCGGTTTCGGATGCGTTTACAAGGCTTCTTTGGACAGCAACACTAAAGCAGCGGTTAAAAAGATCGAAAACGTTACCCAAGAAGCAAAACGAGAATTTCAGGTAACAGACAGAATAACTCTCTAAGTTTATATGATTCTTGGATCTTTATTTTTGATTTCATGGAGATCTAAACAGAATGAAGTTGAGCTGTTGAGCAAGATCCAGCACTCGAATATCATATCATTGTTGGGCTCTGCAAGTGAAATCAACTCGAGTTTCGTCGTTTATGAGTTGATGGAGAAAGGATCCTTAGATGATCAGTTACATGGTAAAAAAAAACATGTTCTGAAACTTTAATAATGATTTTGTTTAACCCAAAGAGATAATATTATATAAATAGAAAGGATATGAATTAAATAGGTCATGTGGCCACATGAATGATTAAATAATTTTAATTTATTGATTTTATCTTTATAATTAATGTCTTAGGACCTTCGTGTGGATCCGCTCTAACATGGCATATGCGTATGAAGATTGCTCTAGATACAGCTAGGTATAATTAAATAGCCGACACTTTTCAGCTCGTTTACCGGTTTTCTCATTGGTTAATCTTGTTTTTTTTAAACCTCTATAAACATGTAAACCGGTTTTTTGCTCTGGCTGTCTGCAGAGGACTAGAGTATCTCCATGAACATTGTCGTCCTCCAGTTATCCACAGGGACCTGAAATCGTCTAATATTCTTCTTGATTCTTCCTTCAATGCCAAGGTAAATTCTGCTTTGAAATGTTGCTGATTAGAACTGGTTCCTGGAAGTTGTACTAGTTTATTGCGTTACATCTCTTTGCAACAATGCAGATTTCAGATTTTGGTCTGGCTGTATCGGTTGGAGTGCATGGGAGTAACAACATTAAACTCTCTGGGACACTTGGTTATGTTGCCCCGGAATATCTTCTAGACGGTAATATTCTCACTTTTGCTCTGAGTCTGTTCTCACATCTTGGGATTGTATTGAACAATCCAATCATTTTGTTATGCATTACATATATATCCTGACTACAGAAACTGGTTAAATCAGGGTCACTAGACTAGTATCGTTGGTTTTGTTGATGATACTGTTTTTGTGTGTGTGTTATGCAGGAAAGTTGACGGATAAGAGTGATGTCTATGCATTTGGGGTGGTTCTTCTTGAACTTTTGTTGGGGAGGCGGCCGGTTGAGAAATTGAGTCCATCTCAGTGTCAATCTCTAGTGACTTGGGTATGTATTAATCCGGTTTAAGAAGGTCCACAATATGTGTTGGTTTTGAATCAGTTAATAATTTATAGATGTGTGTCAATGATGATGTTGCAGGCAATGCCACAACTTACCGATAGATCTAAACTCCCAAACATCGTGGATCCGGTTATAAAAGATACAATGGATCTTAAGCACTTATACCAAGTTAGTTTTCAAGATCGAACCAGTTTAAGTCCATTTTGTAGTTTTTGACTAAACTTGAATGTTGGATGTGACAATCCATTAGGTTTGAATTGATGGTTTTGAATCTAACCGATGTAAACCGGTGAGATTTCAGATACTTGTACAATTGCTGAACCGAAACTGTTAATTCCTTTCTCAGGTAGCAGCCATGGCTGTGCTGTGCGTACAGCCAGAACCGAGTTACCGGCCGCTGATAACCGATGTTCTTCATTCACTTGTTCCATTGGTTCCGGTAGAGCTAGGAGGGACTCTCCGGTTAACCCGATGATTGATGATGGGCAACTTCCAAATACATATTAATAGTTTGCCTCGTTTTATCTTTGTATAGTATTATCATCCGAACATCTAAAAAGTTTGGTGGTGTAAGAATGTGAGAATAGAAGTCTATTAGGGTTGTTGAGTATATAAATTGTTTTATAAATTCCCACATCACGTTTTATGACTAGTGTGTATTTTTGTATATTCGAAATGTAGAGATTGATGAGAGTTTGTGTTTGAAAGTGTAATATATTAACTCTCGTAAGAGTAATACTTAGGATTGCATATGTACATAATGGAAGAAGAAAGCGTCCATGGAACTCCAACAACGAAAGGATCCTCTCTCTGTATACACGTATGAGTGGTTAGATTTTTGAATGATGTTAAATTGGTATGTTTCTCAACTTCAAATGATTTCTTTTATCTTTTGACAAATACGGAAAAGATCAACCAACCCACCCTTGTATAAACGCTTCTTATAGTTGCATACAAAACGCTTCTTAACTGTATACATAAGTTGAACAAAAGACATTACTACACTCGGGAATCCTCAAACAAATCCATTTGTCAGTTAACGTGCAAAAGCTATGATGCTAAGGTGATGATTGTTTACATGGTTTTTGGATTTTAGTTTTTGGTTTTTAGATTTTGGTTTTTAGTTTTTAGATTTTAGCTTTTAGTTTTTGGTTTTTTATTTTGCTGTAGATTTTAGATTTTCTAAAAACTTGAATGGTAACATTAGATTTTAGTTTTTGTTTTTCAAAGTAAAATAGATTATTAAAAATATTTATTTTGAAAACCATGAACATACAAATGTTATTATTATCACTAAAAATAAACAAACTTATATTAAACTTTTATTTCAAAAATATATTATAAAACAAAAACTAATAGCTAAATTTTAAAATACATTTAATTTTATATCTTGAAAAAATATACAATTAGTTAATCTTTAAAACAAACTACTAAATTTAAGTTGTGTTTAAAAAAATATGGTCAAACTTAATAGAATTTATGCAACTTAAATATTACAACATAAATAGTAATAACTGAATTTTCAAAGTACATGTCTAAAGTGTTGATTAATAACTTGGACTATTATTCATTTATTTTTTGCTATTAATTAGTTTCAGTTATATCACTATCTATTAAATAAAACTGTAATAAAGCAAAAATAAAAATAAAAAAAGTCATCGTACAACATCTTTACAAAACTGAAAAATGATAGATTTTGGTTTTTGTGTACAAATGGGTAGTTTTTCCAAAAACTAGTTTCCCTAAATTTTAGGGAATCTATTTTCTCAAAATCTTGATTGGTTAATAAAGTAGTTTTTGAAAAACAAAAACCAAAAACTAGTTTAGAATCTGCAAACAATCAACCTCTAAATCTTGTTTGCAGAGAGTTAGTTTACAGTTTACAAAATTAAATCCATTTTATCAACTGAAGTGCAAAGTCTTATGTTGCTTAATCATGTTTGCATACACTATCTACCAGAAGAAAAATTTATTTCAAACAACTTTTATGTTTTAATAAGAACAATCAAAGCCAAATATCCATTTCCATTGTGTTGTTAAACACTTTCTATCAAATTCATCAACCCAACATGAGACTAAAATATAAATTGCTTTAGGAATGTCGAGAGAACTCGAGGAAATAACACAATTACTCTTGGATGGATAATCTGGAAACATAATAGATTAAAGATCGTCTTACACAACTGTGAACAACGTAACTGCCACAAATCAAAACTGAAAGAACAAAACGCTAAAGAACCGAACAAAGGAAAACAATGTCTTGGAAAGAACAGAGCTTTCACAAATAGGCAAAAGTAAGACAGCTTAGAATCCAAGCTTGGTTCTGCGCCAGTGTCTACGCTTTGCGTTGTACCTGACAACCAAACACAAACCACACATAAGATTCACTTGACTACACCCTAATGGATCAACCACAGAACAAGAAACAAAAGTAGATGAAAACCTGATGGTGTTGTCAGTGCGAAGACGAATCCAGTGAGGGATTGGCCTGTTCTGCCTCATTTTCTTGGCAAGCTTCTTCTTGATCATGAATGACTTGTGCGACGGCTGCATCATATCAAAAATCATTTCAAAGTCACATTTCATAATAACCACAATCGAAAGAGAGGAGAGAGAGGATGTACCATCTTGAAGCCCTGCGATCTTGGTTCTGGGACCGAGCCGAAACTGAGAGAAACCCTAAATCTGAGAAAGAAAACTGTAGTAAGCGACGACGGTGGTTTTTATATGGCGACAGGATTTTAGGGTTGCAGAGGTTTTCAGTTGGGCTGGAAAAAGGCCCATTGTTCAGACCTTTCCTTAATCAGGCCTTTCTACATATAGTCGGTATCTTTTTAGTATTTTCTTGGGTTATCATCTACCGGATCGGACTAGGATTGGGTATTTCGAATTTCAGATATTTTGGATATAAAATTTACTGTTCTGAAATTCCATAGCCTGAAATTTAGATAGGCGAGAGGTGCTCCCTGTAGTTAGTGAGTCGTTCCAAAATTAGTACCATTCGGGTAATTATAAATATCGGTTCGGATTTGGTATGGTACTTATTGGATCCGGATATTATCGGGTATATCTGAATGAACTGAAAAAAATTAGTGTTGGTTTGGATTGTCTTGATTTTACCCGATCATAACCGAAAATACTTGTTTCTAACCCAAATTACCCAATCATTTAGAATAAAACACAAATAAGAGAACTATAAAACCAGTTAAAATAAATCTTAAACAAACTCCAAACAAACAACAAATTCAACAAACAAACACAAAAATCTATCATTCGAACAAGCAAAGAAAGTTTGAAATAAAACCCATAAGAAAATGCATAAAATGGAGATCAACAACATCTGGTCTCTAATGTCTATCTCCTCTTCCATGTTGCTGACTGCAATTCATCTACTTTTTGTAACAATAGCACAATCAGAGAAACTTCAAACACTGATAAAGAGAATACATGTAAATTTATGTTTAATGCCTTGTTGACATCAGAATTAGATACTTTCAGATAGTTGAAAGCATACTCAATCGGGTATTTCACCATATCCGGATCCGACCCAAAATCCGATTTTTTGGATCGGTACCGGTTCGGATCTTAATATGCTCGGGCCTAGTTATTAGTATCAAGCAGTAAGCCTCAAATCACATGATATTGAGGGATACCGGTTATGTATTATAAACCGATAGGTAATTACTATATATAGTTCCCAAATGTTAATTACGTTGGTTAAGATGAGATGAACAAAAATGTAACAAAATTTTCTTCATCATCTTTGGCCTCAACCTCAGTTTCTTTGTTTCTAACATGATGAACCATAAAAAAAAAGCTTATCAAGTGTGTCTTCAACAAATAGTTCTTCATTTTAATTCTTTTTAGTGTATTTTACATCCATTGTGTAGAAAATATGGACAGCTACCGTAAAACTAAAACACCGTATTTAAAGAAAAATTTAAACGACAAAATCCTCAAATTCTAATTTTTCAAAGTGAGACTCTGTGAAGTTTTTGTGGTTCCAAAGTTGACTAGAAAAGATTTGGAGTATGTCTTCTCTCAATTCATTCAAATATGAGAGAGAGGCCAGTGAAACATGTTCCTAATTTTCCATAACCATAGTATAATTTGCATTAGAGGCAAAACAAGCTATGGCTAGATGCCTAGATCCCTCGTAGCAGAAGATACATTACCTTAAACATTCCATTATCATTTCATTCATCCACTGGGATACAAAAACATTACACAAAAGACAATGTGCTTAGGAGCTTTAGTATTGAAAATGAGAGATAAAAAAAATACAAATACATAATTCATTTTTTCTTTTTGTACATTCTCATAACATCTCTCTCCTCTATAAGTAATCGAGAACAAAGCACGAAGCATGCCCATGTATGATTGATACTTTGCTTGGCATTTTCCTCTGTTCTTTTGTCCTTTTTTCATAGACAATAATTAAATGTTGAAATAATGATGCTAAGAATCAAGTCTTGACGCTCACGCTCGGCGACTTCTGGTCTGGAGCTCTAGGTGCAGTAGGTGGCGCACATTGTTTTTTACTTTTCTTAGAACCCGAAGTGGACGAAGAAGTTGAAGAAGTAGGATTATTACCAGTTGATTTTGCTCGAATATGCGAACCATGACTATCAGGTGTCGAAGAAGATGAAGAAGTAGAGAGTAAAGGACCTGATCGAGATCGGTTTCTCCTTTTCTTCCTCTCTTCCTCTGAAAGCTCTCCTTTAACTACCCGCCTCACTTTTGTCTCGTTGAAGCGCGGTGGTAACACACAGTTACAAAGAACCCCTACACAATTCAAACAATCTTTAATACATTATGATCTTTCTCACAACCAAATAATATCAAACTTGGTTGTGGTTTACCTAAGCGAGCGAGTCGGTTAACCCATCTAGGGATTGGTTTCTGAGTAAGTTTAACACAAACTTCATTACAAAAATGGTTGCAGTTCCTTGAGATGAGATTGTACTTGTTCCCTCGATACTCTTCAGCTAGCTTCTCCATAAAGACTCGGACCTCTTTCGCAGCCATGTCTGTTTTACCAACAAGAATCGATTTCCTAAAAGTGAAACCAGGACACTTCTTTGGCTCCACTTCAAAGATGCCTGTGCTTGGAGCCTCATGTGCTCCAAATGCATATTCAACTCCATGAACTACAAAAAAAAACATTTATACTAACTAGTTTCTCTCAATTGAACCAACACACCAAATCACTCTGGTCAATTCAAGTCAATTTCTTTTTAAAACCTCAGCAAATCTAGTTTCAAAGAACCAAACTTTATCATCGGTCACCATCACTACAACTAGATTCAAATAAAGAGAAACTGACCTTCAACACCGGAATGAAAAACACCGAGTCCGAGCCAGTAACCATAAGCATTCATAGGAGTTAGATCGTAGACATTCAGGTAAACCGGAAGCAAACCGGTTTTCTCCTTCCTCCTAACCGAAGAGCCCTTCCAGCACAACATCTCTCTCCCGCTTTTCAATACATCACCGATCGGGGGGGGGGACCAGAGATTTTCGGAGGAGAGGGTAAACGAAGTGGAAACCAGAGAAGGGTAGATCCGGGATTCAAAGATGGGAACTTTTTAAAGGGCGCTTCGTCGTTTCATATTCTGAACTGTTTCTGAAGTTTCGAGGAAAGTGGGTGTTTCTATTGCGAAAGCAAAAGCGTGTTATGTTCTGTCTCTATTGCGCTTCCCTTGTCTTGTGTCGACGGATAGATGTTCTTCCACCCTTTACTTTACTTTACCCATCCGTTTCTGTTAATTGGTTTTATATACGGTAAGATTTTTTTTTTTTTCACAACATATTATTTATTTATTTATGTTCTGTGACCATTTGCATTTATTTTCGGGTAATAAATCTAAAATTACCAAAGATTGTGTATGCTTTTATAGAAAATCTACTAAAAATTGTTTGCTAAAATACATCATTGACAATTTTTATTTATTTTTAAGATATTGTTGACAGTTTTACTATTATCACTTAAGTATGACTGGTTTCCCTGCTACCATCCGCAAATGCAGCTTTTACGGTTGTTGGCGTTTTGCAACAATCGCTCAAACCGTTCCAAACCGTTTCAAATCGTTCAAACCGCTCAAACCGTTTCAAACCGCTCTAAACTTCATAAATTCAAAAGTTGGTTCCAACAAGCGTTTGCGGTTGCGAGAATAATTATTTTTTTCTTTTTTTTAAACAATATAAATACAAAAATAAAAATATTCAATAAAAAATTTAAATTGGAATTATAAAAATATCAAAATATATTTATTGTATTTTAATTAATATTATAAAATTTTAAAATAAAAATATTTTCTATACTTTTTAAAAATTTAAAACTATAACTTTCTAAATATAATTTTTATATTTATTATAATATTATATTTTTGATATTTTTATAATTATATAAAACATAAATATTGTTAATTTATTATTTAATCGTTGTTGCATTTGGTAGTTAACCAGTCATAAGTATCCCGCAAACGCACAAAATTCTAACCGCAGAGCCAGTCGAACGAATCTCTTAAAACCGCTAGAAACCGTAACCACCTGAATCCGTAAATTTCCGCAACCGCAACTGATGCGTTTGAACCAGTCATGCTCTTGATTATTGTGAAAAGTGTGTTTATTTTCTGTAACATGTTAGTATTTTTATGTAAATATTCAAAATTTTAAACGTCTTATGGCCTAGGTCATTTTTCTTCTGGGTCTAGATTTTTTTTTTGAACCTCTCTTCTGGCTCTACATAAAATAGAAAATTTCTAGTATAAAAATATCTTTCCAAACTTTAGAATATAAGAAGATCTTAACATATATTTTGACGACAACGATCTATAAAGAAAAGTTGAAAACTCTTAAAACCTAGAAGATAGAGATTGACTATTCACGTTCAACTATAAAAACATGCAGCTAGAACTAGGGTTTACGAACCAATTCGTTGTACACCTACTATATTGATCACTAAAACACTATATTTGAACTATTCTTCTGGTTTAATACTCTACTTCTGTAGTATCAGGAAAAGTCCTACTCTACTCTAGTCTACTTTTGTTTTAACATATTTAGATCGATGTAGAACGATTTGAAATGTTTTAAACGGATTTAAACCGATGTAAGCAACTTTAATCAAATTTTTAAAAATCATTTTGGTTATAACCGATTTACCGTCAAAGGGTCCACCTAGGCGCCGCCCGGACAGATGCTTAGAGCATTGAACAAAACTAAGTTATATTTTGCAAGTAGAAAATCTACTCAAAAAGCCTAAGTTTTGGTTACTTCAAAATTGACATTAATTCTAATGATGCTCGTATATTTTACATGAAGCATTTTTCTAAAAGCCAAACTTAAAGTCTTCTATCAAAATTCAAGGTTCTAGTCAAATTTCTCGTCAAACATAATACTGATCTTTTTTACATATACTTCGATTGAAATCTACCGATCTTAAAGGATAATGAACTGTTTTATTCGAAATCATTAAAACTAACAAGTTGGTCAATTGCCAAACTAATATATGTATTGATTAGAAGTTCATTTTAAGTCTACCTGGTGGAATAGATTTCATCATGTTGTCGCAACAAATTTGAAAAAGGAAAAATCAAGTGAATAATTATCTAAATCCGCTGAAATCTCATTTTAGTCTCGTTTGTCCACAGCCGAGACCTTTGGATTTCAGCAATGTTATAGAGACTCTGCATTGGTTAAGAAAGACCAAAACTTGAAAATCAATGATTTTTTTATTAAGATAGCAAAAATTTGTTAGTTTGTTGGATGGAGTGAAGAGGAAATAAAAAATAACAAAGTTTTGTATGGAAAGAACGAAGGAAGAAGAGATGGAAATGCTATTTAAGTATTTAGAACTTTGGTTTTGATTGTTTATGGTGGTTTATGAAATTGATGATGTTGGTATTTTCGTAAATAAATGAAGGTGGTAAAGATGTTTGTGATATTTTCTTAATTACTGAAAATATCATTTTCATAAATAATTGAAATCGTAGATCATTTTATGGGGAAATGACAAAATATGATGTGGAAAATTGATGTAAGTTATATGTCATTTTTAAAAATTTCCTTTCAATCTGTATATGCACAATTTTTTAATCAAAATTTGATTCTGTCAACAGTTTTATAAATATTAAATAGTTCAAAAGTTGAACTGGAGTTAGATATTTAGAGAACTATTATAGACTGAATTTTTTCATACGCAAATATTAATATTCAAGTAATTTAATTATTTACAAACAAGACATAACCTAAAAAGACAAGTATTTTTAAAAAAATAATTGAATTTGTGGAATTTTGTTTTTGAAGACGATTCTTTTTAGTTATTTATTTTATCTTTTTTAATATTAACATTTTATGTGAGATATTATTAATGACGATGTTTTTAGTATGTTTCTTTAGGCAATATAAAATTTTACTCTCCTAAAAGCGAGGAAACCTGGAAATTTCAAATTTTGAAGGTAATTCCGTAAAAAAAAAACAAGACAAGGGAAAAACTAAAATAAAATAAAGTTACCTTGCTTTTCAGATCCTTTTCTTAAACTAGACATATAGATTTCAGGCTAAAACTGCACGAAAGAGAGTTTTTGATGCACGCTCACACTTGTAAGTTGTAACGCACTTCCCAAAGTCGAGCATGCCCTCTCTAAAGCCTGCCATTTTTAACCAAAACTTTTTTTGGTCAACTTATCCAAAACAATTCACAATATGTTCTTTTGAAATATATATGTAAATAATACTTGAAGTAAATCTATTTAGAATATCATCTAATTTAAACATAATAAATTTATTTAATGATAATACATAATATATGTCAAATTAACTTCCAAATCTTAAGTTAAAAAAAAACTTCCAAAACTTAGCATTATAGCCGGTAAGGTTTTGAGTTATGTATGCTGCCCCCATTCACATTTGATGTTATATTGGTTTCTTTTCTGGGGGTTTATAAGGAAAAAGAAAATACAGCAACAATAACGACAAGCCAATAAAGGTGAAGTGATTATAGAAGAAGGAAATTAAGAAACATGTTCATTGGCTTAAATAAGGAAGAAACGATTTAGCAGTATTTATAATATGTTCTGTAAATTTTGTTTTTCAATAGAAAATCTTTTATCAAGAAAAGAAAAGAAGAAGAAGAAGAAAGAGATGTTCGACACAAGAAAGTGTAGCGACAAGAAGAGATGTGAGCCGAGAGAAAGAGAGAGAAGATCAAGAGAAGAAGACAGTACTGGAAAAAACTATCTACAAACCCGAAATGACTTTGTTTGTAAGTGAAAAGTATGGGAGGTAGTTCTACTCTAGACGACATACGACACGTTTTAGTACATTTTATTTACATTCAAAACAAAATGCTAAAAGTCTATAATAATGATTGAAGTTATGGAAACAATTAAAGTTTGTTTGTCAAATGTAACAGTTAGACAATCCTAGCTTGAACCAGAATCAAAATGTATCTTCAAATATAATGATGAGATAAACATTATATAGTAAACCAAATCTTCTACTTAAAAGACTTTCCCATCTCTAGAGATTTATAATTTAATTGATTCTTTCAAATAACAGCTGTTTTGGCATGTTTTTTTTTAAATAGCTATTTTAACCATGTTTTTAACAGCAATTTGCTAATTTCAAATAACAGCTATGGTTAAATTTTGTATGAATGTTAAATTTTATTAAGTTTTTGTTCCGGTTCAAATCTCAATTGATATTGAAATATTATTATTTTTTTTTTATTT
The DNA here is from genome assembly GCF_020379485.1 of Brassica napus. Taxonomy (NCBI): domain Eukaryota; kingdom Viridiplantae; phylum Streptophyta; class Magnoliopsida; order Brassicales; family Brassicaceae; genus Brassica; species Brassica napus. Next base: position 14,119,794 of record NC_063437.1, on the reverse strand, counting down.
TTAAAGATTAATTACGAATTTAAAAGTTCAATTTTGACGATTATATAAAAATAAAATCAACGCAAAAACAATAAGAGAAACTTAAAGATTAAAAAAATGAAAGTAAAAACCTAAAATAGTAAAAAAATTAAATTAAAAATTTGCAGAATAAAGTAGATTGCGAGTCTTGACGATCATTACATCACAGCTTAGAGTATCCATATATAGATAGATAACTGAGATTCCTTTTTCCCTCGCCAGAGAAGAAACTTTTGTTTTAACTCTGCAATCTTTTATCTCTCTCTAAATCTTAATATTATATACTCTCTAAATCACTCTCTCTCGAAACCCATTCATATTTAATCCAATAAATCTCATTTTCTGTCGACGTTCCCTGCACACTTTCTCTCTCTTAGCTTTTTTTCGAGACACTTGCAAGAACAAGCAAAAGAAGAAAAAAAGAAATCTCAACTTTTGATTTCTTGGTCTATCCAAGAAGATGACTGTTGAACAACAAGATTGTGTAGCCTTGGACCAGTTTCCTGTCGGAATGAGAGTTCTTGCTGTTGACGATGACCAGACTTGTCTTCGTATCCTCGAATCCTTGCTTCATCGTTGCCAATATCATGGTTCCTTTCTCTATCTCTTCTCTCCTTTCTTGCATCGACCATTTCGTGTTTTTGGATCTGTTGATGAGTTTCTCCAAATGGGCTTTTAGATTCAGTTCTATTTATTTTCTTGATCTGAGAGTTTTTTTTAATCACTAATGGAATCTTTTAAGACAAAAGGATTCAAATACCTACCTACCTAACTTCATGTAGAAATCCTAGTTTCTGATTGGATCTTTCCAACATCATAGATCGATTTTGAAGATTGACAATTTTTTCATATACCATCAAAAAATCACATTTTATTTGCTTTGGATCCACACAACTGTAATGATTACATGTGTCACAAGAGCTTATTGTTGAATTCAATTTAAATTAATAAAAACATAAACTTTATATGGCTGCAGTTACAACGACGAACCAGGCCCAAAAGGCTCTAGAGTTATTGAGAGAGAACAAGAACAAGTTTGATCTGGTTATTAGCGATGTTGACATGCCTGACATGGATGGTTTCAAACTGCTTGAGCTTGTTGGTCTTGAAATGGACCTACCTGTCATTAGTAAGTCAACTAATTTTTTTCCTTATTTTTAATCAAATAATGTTTCATATTTTTCTTGATTCTTGGTTTAGTTTTATGATGGTTTTCTTGTTTTTTTAACTAAACTCTGCAGTGTTGTCCGCGCATAGCGATCCAAAGTATGTGATGAAAGGAGTTACTCACGGGGCTTGTGACTATCTACTGAAACCGGTTCGTATCGAGGAGCTGAAAAACATATGGCAACATGTGGTGAGAAAGAACCGTGGGAGTAATAACGGTGACAAGAAAGATGGATCGGGTAATGAAGGTGTTGCAAACTCCGATCAGAACAACGGGAGAGCAAATAGAAAACGTAAAGATCAGTACAATGAAGATGAAGACGAGGAAAGAGATGATAACGATGATCCGTCATCTCAAAAGAAGCCTCGTGTTGTTTGGACGGTTGAGCTTCACAAGAAATTTGTAGCAGCTGTTAACCAATTGGGGTTTGAGAGTAAGTTTTGTTTAAATGTTACATGAATTGTTGTTAGCTCAACTTGAAAAGTAGCTACGATAAAGTCTAGTGGTCAGCAGGCTAGATCGAATGAGCCTGCTGGGACGAAACTAATATTACATAATGTTGTTTTGGGATTCAGAGGGATTTAATTTTAATTTTGTTTGTTTCTGATTGCAGAGGCAATGCCTAAAAAGATTCTTGATCTGATGAATGTTGAGAAGCTGACTAGAGAGAATGTGGCTAGTCATCTTCAGGTTTTAAACAATTTTTCATGTTTTCTGTTACACAAATGAAGCTTTCTTTTTTTTTTTATACATCTTTTAAGATTTTTATTTTTTTCTTTGTGGCTGCAGAAGTTTCGCCTGTACTTGAAGAGGATCAGTGGGAATCAACAAGCTATTATGGCCAACTCTGACTTACATTTCTTGCAAATGAGCAATGGACTTGACGGTTTTCACCACCGACCAATTCCCGTTGGAACCGGTCAGTTCCATGGTGGAGCCGCCGCTGCGGGGATGAGACCCTTCCCTCCAAATGGGATTCTTGGCCGACTCAACACTCCTTCTGGAATGAGTGGTGTCCGTAACCTTTCTTCTTCTCCTTCTTCAGGAATGTTCTTGCAAAACCCAACCGATCTTGGAAAGTTTCACCATGTCTCATCACTTCCTCTTAACCACATTGACGGAGGAAACATACTTCAAGGTTTACCAATGCCTTTAGAGTTCGACCAGCTTCAGACAAACAACAACAAGAGCATCATCGCCGGGAACTCAATGGCATTTCCTACCTTCCCTGCACAACAACATAGCTCCCTTCCTAATAACAATCACTTGGTTCTAGAAGGTCACCCACAAGCACCTCCTTCAGCCTTCCCTGGTCACCAGATCAATAAACGTTTGGAACATTGGTCAAACGCTGTATCATCATCATCATCCACTCTTCCTCCTCCTGGTCAGAACAGTAATAGCCTCATCAGTCATCAGTTCGATGCCTCCTCATCAAGCTATTCCATCCCATTCTGTGACTCTACAATTCCATTGAATCCAGCGTTGGATCATACAAATCCCCGAGCTTTCTACAGAGCCACGGACATGGATTCAAGTGCAAATGTGCAGCCTGGAGTCTATTATGATTCATTGCAGATGAGAAAATCAGGCAACTACGGTCCAACCACGGATGCTATGCTGAGTAGTAATAACCCCAAGGAAGGGTTCACCGTGGGGCAGCAGAAGTTACAGAGTGGATTCATGGGAGGAGAAGCAGGTTCTTTAGATGATATAGTCAACTCCACTATGAAACAGGTGTGAGATGATTCAGCATCTGATATAAAAGATTATTATAATGATCTCTGACACGTTTGCATTTAATGTGAATGTGACTAGGAACAGAGCCAAGGAGACTTGTCGGAAGGTGATTTGGGATATGGAGGCTTTAGCTCACTTAGAACATGCATATGACTATGAGAGAGAACATTTAGACAACTCAGAACCATCTTTTGTGATTTGCTTTGGTCTCTTTCTTTCTCATATTTTCTTTGTAATGAAACTGTAAACTATCTTTTTTTTTTTTTTTTACTTTCCACTCCTTATAGCAATTTAGGACTCCCAATAAATAATAAGAACGAATTCATAAATATTTTTTTGTACTTTTTTTTAGTAGTTACTTTTTTTTGTCTTGCAAGTTTATATAAAGATGACCGAAATTCACGAGTCTCTAAAAGTAACTGTATGACATAACATCACTAGTCTACGAAGACACAAGCCGCAGAGAGCAGGACGATGAGCTTTTGATTCATCAACTAGTGCAATCACCATCTTTAATTTCTAAACACTATTGGCAATCAGTATCTTTATATCTACGAATTGTTTGTGCAGATTTATTCTTTAATTAATTGTTGACTATATAAAATTATGAACGAAATAGTCAAAACGTCAATGAATAAAAACTAACAGTTTCTGTCTATTTTTTTTGTAGCAGTTGACTATTGATTTTGTGCGGTCAACGGTTAATTGAGAAATAAATATGCGTATACAATATTTGAATATTAAATATAAAGATTATAAATACTTCAGGAATAACAAAAAATTTTTTTTGTCATTATTATCCATATAAGTTTTGAATTCAAGAACACTAATATATTCCCTAAAAATCCAAGTTAAGGAAGAAAACTTCTCAAGTTGAACATAAGTACATAACTTATCCTTTGTATTATGATTATGTAAATTCAGTTTAATCAATGACATGAATTTTGACATTAAAAATCATAACAAGAAAATTAGTTTGTTATTTCTCAAGTATTTGCAATTGGCATATTCAGTATTCAAATATTGTATGCATATATTTATCCTCTAACAAGCATTTGCTGCACAAAATTAGGATTAAAATAATCAATCATTAAAAATTAGACGGAAACAATTAGTTTTATGTTTAAAAAAAAAAGAAAATTATATTAATATTTCTAATCCTGTGGGGAAATTAGAACAATGACAAGATTGAAAAAAAAAACAGTTTTCAAAACCGAAACCAAACTGAAACACTTGCGGAACTCAATAGATTCAAATCTTTACTAATTCACCTGATCTCGATTAGTTCCTACCAGTAACCATCTGAGTGCCTAAGCCTACAACGAATTATGAAAATATCTAGAAAGCAGAGAATACAGAAAAAGAGAGTAAATTATTGTCCCAAACAAAGTGATGATGACGAATAAAAAGTAGCAGAGATTCCATTGTACTCAGCACTCCACTCGAGCTAATATTTTAAAGTCAAACCAAGTTGGCATTTCGTATGTACATTGTTCATATATTTCTGTTTTGAAGATTGAGATCTCCAACCTGTTTATATTTTTCTTATAATTTAATCAACTTATGATTAAAAAGGCTGTTTTATAATATTGGTTTAAAACAAAACTCTACTAAACAATATTATGAAGAAACAGTTTTTCCAATGGTTAAATTGATCAAATTATAAAAATATGAAAGTTTGGTAGTTATCAAGAAAATAAATTATAAAGCAAAATAATAACTAAAATTCTTGTTTAAACCAAAATAAGTCATTTAGTTAATTAATATACCAAAACACAGTTAAAAAAAAGAAAATTTATAACTATCAAGAAAATGTAAAATTTTGTAGTTAGCAAAACCAGAAAGTATTAAAAATAACAAAAAATATAAACATGACTTAAGAACATATCCAAGCCATACTCTGTTTTCTAAGTTTTGTATTCATTTCTCTATTTTAAAATAAAAAGTAGAGTAGCAAGATTAGAGTAAAACTTAGTTATATTTTGAAGTTGTTCTATTTTTTTAATGATAAATAGATTACAAAAGTTTTAATGGAAGGAATTGATACAGTGACAGTGTTTATAGGCTTTAGTTGCCTTGTATCCTTCCACTGCCACGAGCTAGAGATAGTTTAAAAGTGTATTTTTGATAGTTCATTAATGGAATGTGTTTGTTCGATGGTGAAGTGTTTGCTTTGGTAGAACAAAATAACTTTCTAAGAATAGCAACATAATAAAAATATCACAAAGCTAGCCTAAATGTTCCCAAATATTGTATGAAGAGAAAGTAGAGCTTAGGAGTTGGGACCCGAGAGTCATACAAAAGGAATAATAAGTCTATAACAGAATAAGTTAATGATCTACAAGTTTCACCTGTCAGGCCAAAACACCAAAGATACTGAGAGTTAAACAAATATGAGCAACTCGGAATCGAAGAGATCTTCTACAAGTTTCGCTTAGATTATCTTCCTCTAGTTCTGTAAAAAGTGACTGGCAACACAGAAAACGAAGCAAAAAATAATCAGACTTTAACAACAGGAATGCACCGAAACACTTCAAAATTAATGACTCTTAATAAAAAGGTTATACTGAATTTCAAAATTGGTACAGAAAGCTATAGCCTAGAAGCAACAGATACAAAAGTGGTGCTACATTTTTCTTGCATCATCTAAGTAATGTCCACAATAAGAGTAAAACACACATACAGAAACTCCAATCACCATGGAATAATATAAGATACAGAAACTCTGTTCTCAAATGTGGTTTGAATAATAAGATATCACCAAATAACCAGATGGTATCAGATATCAACACATGACAAAGAAGTTAAAGGTACCAAAGTTTAAGAATCATTTAAACACCAAACTGTTTCTTAGACATTAAAAACAAAACAAGAACCTAAAAAAATCCAGAATCGAATATGAGACTCCTCCTTAGCACTCATCAGAACTTTCTGAAACGGAATCAGATTCTATCCCGGTACAAGGCGTGATCGTCGAGGACTTCAAGTGACAAGCGTGTCTGATGATAAAACTCACGAAGTCTCTCTCTTCTCGACTTCCCCTGTACTCTGCAAACTCGAACGTTTCAAGGCTCTCCAACAAACAGCTAGGAACGGAGATCTCGCTGCTGTTCCAGTTAATTGGTTCATACTTCTTGAAACGTATATATTTCTGAAAAAAACAAAATATATTTTTTGTTACCTCATCTGAAATGATGTTGAATGATACGCACAAGGAGAGGCGTTTGACAGATGTGAAGGAATCGAAGATATTAAACAAATAATACTGGACATTGATGTCTGCCTCTTCAACCTCAGGCATATGTCTAACCAAATAAGAGTAGTTCAACATATATTCCTCAACTTTGAAATACTTCAGAGAAGGAGTCACTATCACATACTCATCAACGAAAGGAGACAACCCGTGACCTATCGGTAAGGTTAGCCTCTGCAAAGACGGACTAATCACAGCTACGGTTTTCATGTTGTCCTGACCATTTCGTTCGATAACCAGATCGTCAAGAACTGGGCAGTAGGATATAAGCAGCCGAAAACAGTCGTTGTGTAGGTAAGTCACGCGTCCGAGATGCAGAGTTTTCAATTTAGGGAGAGAAACCGTGCGAGGAACATCCTAGCAAGGTCTGATACATACTTGTTATCCACGAACTCGAGTTTAGGCACCCACGTCCAAAGAAACTCCCATCGTTTAGACAAAATGCTGGTGGATACAGCAACTTTTGTCGGAACGAACGTTAGTATCCTGACCAGTAACTCATCGGATAGTCCACTGATTCTGTCCATATAGCTTTTACAATCCAACGGCCATGACCAAATAAAAAACAAGAAGGGTTTAGTAACATAGCCACACAGATGAACGAGACAAAACCTAGAATGTTGAAAGCTAGAACGGAACCAAACCTAGAGAGAAAAATAAACCTGTGAAGTTTAGTGGAGGCTCGACTTTTGCTCTGGAATCGAAATCAGAAGCCAAAGTCAGAAAAGCTTAGAAAGCATTTGTAGCCACTGTATACCCATTTCGCCTACTGATTGACTGAGGTAGGATGTGGGAATCATAAAATATCGTGAATACAAATTGTGTTTCTAGTTGATTGGGTTAGCTAATCCTTTAAGGCCCAAAGAATACAATCATAATGATTTAGATTATGGTAGGCCTGGGCCGATAATCATGGGAACTGATTTTTGACGTCATATTTTATTTTCATAACATGGGTGGATGTTAGTCTTTTTTTAAGTTAAAATATTCTTTAATCCAGAAACTAGAACTTGGGATCTTTGGTCATATATGTGTGTTGGAGACTTGATAGAACTAGTTTTACAATGTAGCCATGGCATATGTAATAATAATGTAGATCAATCACATATAAATATATTTTTATTCATATAAAAATATTTTTAGTCATATAAATGTGTATAAATGAGAGGTTAATTAGTTGAGACTGCACTAGGTGAATGAGGATTATCCTGAGATTTCAATTTGTCTACACAACAACAATATACATCGGCATATATTTCTTCACAGCCTCCTGTTCTGTACCCAAATTTTTTACAGTTTTGTATACATGCTTTGCTGGCCTTACAAGGTGGTCTTCTTTCCGGACATACACGGATTTTTCCTAATTGGAAAAGCAAAAAATTGAAAGGATCAATTAATTTCTTATGTAGAAAAATACTACTACACAGTTTTTTCTCCAACAATAGCTACTCTAGTACACAGTTTATTTATTTAAGAAAATTTAAATTTGAAAAAAGAAAATTACCTGAAGCCATTGGTAAAAGGATAAGCGTAGATACCATCAATGAAAATAACAAATGAGATGAAAACTTGTTTGTTGCCATTTCTTCTTCTGTAAATCCTTCAATTATATAAAACCAATTAAAAGGTAAAGATCCAAATGGAAAATTAGAATTAACAACGTCTAGTATAAGATGAGCATATGTTGTCTTTTCAACAGAAAAGCTTCAACATAATACACAAATTTAATTATTTATTTACCTTATGTCTTTGCGGTAGTTACAAATAAATTATTATGGTGTTATATATTTTTTTATATATATATATATATATCTTAAAGTTATTTCATACTATGCAAGTAATTTGTATCATGTAATGAGTTTTCCATTAACATAAATTTTAACTGTGAAGTTGGTCAACAGAGCTCATAATAAAGTTAAAGAAACGTTTCAGAATCTACATTATATTAAATAGAATAATTATTATTTTATCTATTAATTACTTAATATGACATATTTAAGTATTTACACTAATTAATAAAATATTTAATATTTAATATTTATAGAAAATTTCAATAATCAATAAAATACTAAAAATAAATAAATAAATTTTAACTTTATTTTAGTTATAACAAAATTTGCGGAGAAAATCTGCTAAAATCCTACTAAAATTTTAAATATATTTGCAACAAGATAATATATTAATTAATTTTGTAACTAATAATATATTATTATTATTATTATAAATTTATGTTAATTAAAATTTTATTATATAAAAAACTATTGCTAGTTTTTTTTGTAAATCTTTTTTGTTATAATCCATATATTATATTAGAGTTTATACATTCTATTAAAATAGAGTTACATTTTTATCTACGGTTAATACGATCATTTAATTAATCTCTTAATTGTTACAAATTTTTTTTATCTCTTAATATGACATATTTGATTATTTATATTAATTAATTACACATATAATGTTTCTATAAAATCTTTATAATCAATAAAAATATTAACAATAAATAAATTTTAACTATAAATTTGAATTTTATTTTTAGTTATAAAAAAATTTGTTGAGAAAACATTTAACAATATCAAACTAAAATGTTGGATTTTTTATTATTAAATAATGCATTAATTAATTTATTAATTAGTAAATAATATTATTATAAATTTATGTTAATTAAAATTTTATTATAAAAATTGTTGCTATTTTTTTATAAATTTAATAATTCTAGTGATAAAGTTTTCAATAGAATATCTAAAAATAAATAATAAAAATGAAAAGGTATATAAAAGGAATGATTTTTTTGTAGAATATATCAAAGAAGAACTTTTGAGATATTTTCTAAAAATTTTGAGTCATATGTCAACATATAATTAAATTCATCCTTTTAAATAAAGTAAAAAATTATATTCTACAAATGTATTAAGATAATATTATTTTGTATTTGAAATACCTATTTGAAGATATTACCCCTTAAATTTGCTCTAAGACATTGGTGAAGAAAAATTCTCAGAAAAATCTTAGTGAAATAACAGAGAAAAGAAAAAGAAGTTACAGACACACGTTAACTATTTTCTTTTTTTGGCCGAAAGAAAACAGTTAACTTGAGTTTGTATGTTCTTTTTATTTTCTCAGTGAAACAACATGGAAAAGAAAAAGAAATACAAATTTTAGTTAACTGTTTTCTTGGTTGAATCTCTCTCTGGAAATTTATATTGTTTAACATGACGAACTGAACTCATCTTCTGCCATTTGTCTTTACATCATTGGTTTTCTCCTTTTCTTCGTAACTGATCAACAGAAATAAATTCAGAGCATCATTAGTGATAAGTTTTTCCTATTATGTCTCTCACCATTAATTTATTAATATTTCAACGTAAAAACAGATTTATAATTAAAATTAAAACTGTTAATTTTTTTTTAAACTGTTAAAATTTTGCAGACAAACACATCTATATTATTAAAGTTGAAGTACACATTGAGATTGTTTGGCAATATGAATAATAATTAAGAAAATAGTGCTGTTTGAAAACATGTATAGCAGTAATTCTTCGAGTTCGAGTTTTTTTGCTACTTATTCGGATTTAGTACTAATTATTCGGATTGGGATCGGTTCAATTCTTTGAGTTCAAGTTTTTTTGCCCAACCCTAAATAGTGAGATAAAAAACAAATAGCATTATATTTTTTTTTAAAATACACCCGCACGGACGTGCGGATCAAAATCTAATGTAGAATTAAAAGGAGGAACATCTCCTCTTAAAGAATAGTTTCTTTGCTTCTTGTTACTCTCTTTCTTACTTTTAACTATTATATTAGACCACCTCCAATGAAATTTTTTTCCATTGAAGCCTTAAAAATATGTATTATGTATATATATTATATATGTATAAATATTTTTGGAGTCCATAATTTTTGTAGAACTCCTGTGACAAAGGTTTTTTTTTTTAACACATGTAAAGATTTTTAAAATCCCATTTTAAAAATCTTTATCTATTTTTGTGGAACCCCACAAATACTTATACATATATAATATATATAACATATATTTTAAGTTTTTCCTGTTAGAGGTGCTCTTAATATTTATCTGTAGAGACTCTTCCACAATTGAGCCACTGCTGGTGCTCTCAGCAGCTTCTTTTGTCACATGCTCTTGACACTAGTTTACTCTCCGCTGTTTTCCTGTAATATATTTTGTTTGATGTATGTGAAATTTATTTATTTATTTATCTTCTTGTTTTGGGATTTAGATGCACCGACAAACTCGAGGCTTTGCAGGAAGAGGAAAATACAAAGGGCTCTCTTCACATTCACATTCACATTCATAGAAACAAGATGTCAATGGTCAATGGTCGATCCACATTTACGCAATCTTTTTCAAGGCTCATTCATATTTTTTTTTTCTGACAATGCTTTTACGGCAAACGTTATCAATTTGCTCATTACTAGCCATACAGAACTTGGATGTCATCTAGGACTGGCTAGAATCAGTTGCAAAGATGAGATGATCTCCATCTCTTATAACATCTACATCATCAATCTCTGCCATGTTCTGATCTTTGCTCATAACTCTGGCAGCAACAATACCAAACTTGCTGGAACCCAATTCTAGCAACTCCTTGAAACTCCCTGGAAGCAGCACCAGCTTCACTGCTACCTCATCTTTCTCCTTACAACTAATCGTCACCCGCACCTGGTTCACGACTCTGCTTTCATCCACCGTGGCTAGCCCATTCTTTTGCACGTTTTGACTAGCTAATATCCCAAACAACGAGTTGTCGAAGTTGTTCGTTTTCCGCCTTGGCCTTGTTTCAGTGATCCTAAAGGACACCTCTCTTGATGGAGGGCGGATGTTGGGTTCACTAGTACCTCTTCCTAGGAATCGTCTCGCGGTTTTGAGTATAGGAACCGAGGCACTCGACTCAATATGCGTCCTCTCATTGTTCTTTTCTCTGAATAATGTTTTAATCTCCTCATGCCCTTGTTGGTCAGCGAGATCCTTGGCCGTCCAGTTATGCATATCTTGTTTGTTAACGTCCGCACCTTGCTCGAGGAGATACTTAACCATTTCGATATTCCCTTCACATACAGCAGCATGGAGTGCAGAGGTCCCTGTGGCTCTTGGACGGGTAACATCTCCACCATGTCGAACTATTTCTTTTAGTAGCTTCAAGTTGCCTTGTTCAGCCGCGGTGCATGCAAAATGACCCACATCCCCTGCCTCTATGGTAGCACCATGTTCCAACAATACTTTTACAATTTTCTCATGTCCTTCCACCATTGCTTCCCATAGTGGTATATTCCCTTCCGCGTCTGCATTTACATTATGGTTTCAGCAATATAATCAATATACAAGTATCTTGAAAAATATTTTTCAGCAAGTACCTCTACAGTTAGGGTCTGCATGGTACTCCAACAAATGAAGCACACAGTTGAGACTTCCTTTTGATGCTGCTATATGCTGTTTCAAGACAAGAAAAATAATCTAAGTTATAGATTCTAGAAAGCTTAGATGTGGAAAAAAATTAAAAGTCATGAAGTTCACTGACCAGAGGCGTTCTGCCATTGTTATCCGATTCATTTGGATCTTGTCCTCTCTTTAGTAACTGATGTAAAAGCAAATCATCTTCTCTCATAGCAGCGAAGAATAAGTTGATAGGAAGATCCAGTTTACCCTTTGCAAGCATGTTCTCTGTCTCCAATAGAACACTCGCCATCACGGGATCATTCATCTCTTTTAAATGCTACTCTCAAAGAGAATAAAAGAGTTAAAAAATTGTGCAAAATTTTTGAAAAATACTTAACAGTTGTAAAATATATGTTTGCTCTCACTTGAAGTAAGTTATTCATGATTATGGTACCATCTCCAACATTTGCCTGAATGATATTCAAGAAAGTTGTACGGTTCATACGCAATAGTTGGCACAGCCGTTTTGTTCTCACAGTAAACAGTTGTGGTTTGTAACACAACACACCTATCTCCCCTATAATGTCTCCAGCTTTAACCTCTTTCACAGCCTGAAATTCTCCACATAACCACTCTATATGAATTCTCAACTCCACACTTTATAAATAAAAAAAAGTAATAAACATAAAATGCTGACTTACATTTTCTGTTCCACCATCTTGAACAACCAAGTCCTGTACCATAACAAAAGTGTGCAAAGAGGTAAAATCATCTTGCATTCTTATAATATATATTTGTATTCAACAAACCGTAGAGAGTTTTGTAAAAGATTATTACCGCAGTACCGTTCACAAGGATGTAGAAGTCTGTTGGCGCTTCGTTCTGCAAGATTACATCTTCTTTTGGTGGGAAGTACTCTGCTTTCATTTCTGAGACCTACATGTAAGAAATGAGATGAATGAATGAATGAATCCAGTAAATGGGATAGGAATATGCTTTTTAAATAGTTTACCAGCTGGAAAAGCAAGTCGTTGGATACTCCGCGAAAGAGGTAGACTTTATCCATAAGAGAGTAGAAAAGGAAGTGTGAAATGCTCGATCTAATTGCTTTTGGGAGTGCATCAAGAGTCTCTTGCTGTTGCAGCCCCTCAGAGTCTGTCCGATACTTCAAACATAAATGTGCAAGCATCTGATCTTGCAAACGAGGTGGTAAATGGTTCCTACGAGCGAAGTTTGAAGCAGCTTGTATTGTATCTCTCTACACAAAAGGAGAACCAATTTTGTGATTATAGCCTCGTGTAATTATTATACATATAGTTAGGTGACATAAATGATAACTTACAAAGTTTCTTGTCCGACTTGTTCCATGGACTACCAAATTGGTCATGTTACCAATCAAGTATGCTGTTAACCCGAGGTTGAAGAGCATATAGAAAATGTCAAATATCATTTCCTTTGTGTTCACTGGATGTAAATCACCATAGCCAACAGTGGTTAGAGTAGTGATGGACCAGTACATGGAAGTCACATATCGCATCCACAAGCTTTCGTCATGGAAGTTCGCGTTAGATGCTCCAATCCAGGTCTTTGCTGGGTCATGGTGCCGTGCGGCGATAAGGTAATAGAAACATGCAGCACAATGAACCGCAAAAATTGTAACCTGCAAGATTCTCCAACTAATGAGTTACTCGAGAGTAGTGTGGTTTAAGTAAATGAACATGTTATGTTTTGATGATCTTACACAAACGAGTTTTGCACACCGGACCCAAAAATAGTTGAAGTTGCGATCTTTTTCAAGCCTGTTTAAAGACAATGTCAAGATTCTGATAATAGAAGGAAATAATAAAATGTTATTGATACGTCACCTTGCAAACAAGGCACCGACTCTGCGAACACGCCAAAGCCGAAGCATGTTAAATAATCCGTAAGACTGGGATGAGATTTTCATAGCCACCTCTGAGGGGATAGTTGATATGAGGTCGAGGACGAACCAAGAACGCAAGTACTTGAAGGCAATCATTTTACGATCATCGACAAGAAGGTAAGTTGATTTATCAAGGTAACCAACAAAGAACGTCATGATGATATCTATCGCAAAGAATCCATTCACAATGTTATCGGTGATAGAGAGTGGTGGCCTTGGCTTTCTCAAGAACCCAAACTCAAAAGGGGAAACCCATGCAGTATAAACCACAAGAACCACTAGGAAAGCCTCCCATATCCTGCATTCAACACGTCCATTTTCAGTATTAATCAATAATCATCATTCCATAGTTTTTGTTATTGTTTGGTACTTGGTAGCCTCAAAGTGTTATTGTTTGATGATGCTATGAATATGAAACATGAATTAGAAGTATTTCTACTTTTTATTACGTATCTTATTTGCTCAGTTTGCATCCGTTGTTGAAATCAATGCATTGAATTCTGCACATTCAACATATCATTTATTATTTTTCCCCACATTCACGTGTTCATTTACATGTTATGGTCAAAAGCAAAGGGGCTTTAAGCCAATTATCCAACCAACTAATGTGATAAAGAACGCTCTGAATTTTCTACATTTGCCTTCGCATTTATAAGATCTTGTTTGTTGACTGTCAAATGAAAACGATAGGGAACTAGGATTTGAATATTCTAAATATTGAATAAAAAGGAGCTACAATTGTCTGGTAAATCAAATAACAAAAAATGATTATACTATAATCTCTTTTCTAAGAGATACAATAAAAAATAATAAGGAGAAAATAATCCAAAAAGCTGTGCAACTTGACAAAGTTAAGCAAATAGATATATTTTGACATAAAGTAACATCTGTACGATATATTATAATTTACGAAAAAGTAAAATGTTATTGTGTTATTTATTGAAATCTTTCAAATATATTTATTTGTAATCAGCTACGCACGTGGTGCGATAAGTTCTCCTTCAGCTATTTTTTATGTTGATTCTACCCCACCGATTTGACTCTCTGAATCGGGTGGTTTAGTTACCTAATTATAGTTATTGTTGTCAAAAAAAAATTATTTGTAATCATATTGTAGTGGAGCAGCCGTAGTTCCCACTTAAAGAATAGTTACCCTTGATAGAATTTAGGTTTAATTAGTTCTATCAAGCTTTAGAATAAAGCTTATAGGCTATAGCCATATTATTTAACAATTTAATTCACTCAGCAAATCAGTACTTTTGGGAAGAAAATACATGTATATTATTACACATCATTAAATTTATTATGTATACTATTTTTATGTTTACATCACATATTTTTGTTACTATAAATTATATATTACTAACTTGAAACAACTAAATAGTATGTATTAATTTCGTAGCATAGCTAATATGAAATACATATAACTTTATAAATCATATAAATGTATAAAAATAACTATGTGTCATTCTAATTAGTATATTAATATATAGATTAGACGGAATTTATGTTCTAAATAGAATGAAAATTTCTTACTTCATCATAAAATGTTAATATATTTACAAAAAATATATTCGTTTTTTTTTTAATTTTAAACATGTTAGATATAGAAAAGTCTAAATTCTAAAATGAAATTACAGATTTTTTATTTGTCAACGAAATTACAGATTAAATTATCATATTTTAAGAGATGGAAAGTAATTAAAATGAAGAGAGAATAAATTTAATAATAGATATATTTTAAAAAGAAAATACACATATAGAAAGAAGTAAAAATGATTTCAGATGCTCAACCGTATATCACCAAATGTTAATATATATTACACACTATATTCTAACCATCCCACTATTATGATTATTTTAGTAATTATAGCTCTAATGTGGTTGTATTGTTGTTATCTTATACTAAATTTGTTTTGTATCGTTGTTATTTTATACTTTTTGGTCGGCCGTCCAAAAAGAGTATTACGTGGGTGTATGATTACTTTTCTTAATTAATATTACTTTTATTCCCATCTAATCTAATTATCAAAAGAATTACAACTCCAACAAAAAAAATTGTTCTTAGCGAAGAAAATTGAACTTTGGTATGTCCGATCCTCGGAAATCAATGAATAAAAGAAGAATCAAGTCAACTGTACTTATGAAGAACAAACAAGAAGTGGAAAAAAGACAGAGAGACCTGTATTTATGATTGTAAGGAGACACGACGAATCTCTTTAGCTTAATTCGTCGGTTGCTTCTAGCTCCAAGTGATGGTAAGATTCCAGTAGAAAGACTGAAATGACTACTCTCTCTCGAAAGCTGTTCGATCTCATCTATCTCGTGTCTCCCTCTACTCCTGAGACTCCCCATGCTTTTCTTTCTTCTTCACCGATCTCTCTCTTTCTTGACCGATCCTCTCTCTCTCTCTCTCTCTCTCTCTCTCTCTCTCTCTCTCTCTCTCTCTCTTTCTCAGGACTGTTCTTTTCTCTCCAGGACTGTTCTTTTCTCTGCAGGTTTCTGTATAAGAGGCAGAGTACGTGTTAATATTGGGTATGCCATCTCTGACCTTGTATCCCTTGATTTTCAAGAAAATGTGCCTGCTTTCTGTATCAATAGGACCCACCATCACGTCTTGCAATAACTGTTGTTTTCTCTAATCGTAATTAAATAAAATAGAATATCCCTTTGCCTAGTAGTAGTAAAAGCTGTATTACGATGATATTAAAAACATTTGAGGAAAAAAGATAACAAAGAAAATAATGGACGAAAGAGGAAGAGTTGACTTAAACGATATTGTAATAAGTTTAGCAGCTGGACAGGTTGAGATCAGCTCTTATTGCTTCTCCACGATCAAAATCTGCCAACCGACTGCAACTGTTCTTAATTTGGCACACCTTCCAAGTAAGTATCTACCATTTATAGACATGTACACCATCCCCTTTGGGCAAGAAAAGCTAAAATGATCAACAAGAATCTTAGAAACCTGATAGCATCTCTTCGTGAGGTGAAGCGACATGACTTATTTTGTGGTTTGGCACACGCTCAAACATAAACTAAAAGCGTTAAAAATACATAAGCTAAAAGAAGAAACTGGCATGCTCTGTCTTTTGGGAGGGGGTCAAAAGGACTCTATTTTGTGTTCTCAATTTTCAAGTTTTAAATTCAATTTCAAACTCAGATGCACATAACTGTACACAGTTTTTTCTGTATTTGATCAGTTTAACATTAAAGTTTTTTTAAAGAGTTGACTAAAATGAACCCAATCATCAGGATTACTAATTATATTGTTTGATTGACTTATACAACAAAACAAATAAATCAATGTATTTTAAATTATGTTAGCTGATTAAAATATAATTTTCACTTACTTGAAGTAAACATTTAATTTTTTCAAAAGATACTTTAGGTTTTTTAACTTGCCTAACTATTTTAAACTTGGTTGCTTTTTTATTTCATTTTTTGTTAACATTTTGAGAAGAAGGAAAAAGCGATAGGCCATCACAAAAACCATCGTATTGTTGATTTGTTGGAACTTGAATTTTGACAAAATGGGTTATGCTAACTTTCCGGCGACTTTTTTGGTGAAGTATGTCACCTAAATGATTACATTTTAGTCACTGGTAATGAGGATTATAAGATAGCGCATTTATTTTCCAAAAGTAAACTTAAAAAATGAATGGGAAATGTATATAAAAGTGAAAAGTTTGGAAAGATTATAGTCAAACTCTGATTAACTAAACAACAAAATGGAAGCCTGCTTCCATTTTGGTTATGTGAGAAAGAAAAACCTTAACTATATAACGGAGTAATTTCAATCCATGTTTAAAATATGCATGAAAGAAATGTGGACTACATGCACGCAGCTTGGCTTTGCTTGGGGTGGGTCCTAATCCATATGAATGTGAAAGAAAAACCTTAACTATATTACGTAGTGAATTTCAATCCATTTTTAAAAGATGCATGAAAGAAAAACCTTAACTATTTTGGTTATGTGAGAAAGAACCTTAACTATATATTACGGAGTGAATTTCAATCCATGTTTAAAAAATGCATGAAAGAAATGTGGACTACATGCATGGCAGCTTGGCTTTGCTTAGGGTGGGTCCTAATCTAGATGAATGTGAATTTTTAGACCCAGGAAAAAGTTTTTTTATAGGACAATTATTTTTTGTTTTTTCAACAATATTTATTGAGTTTTTAATAGGAGAATTTGCTGAAGAACCAATTTTCAACAATAGGTGCATTTTGTCGATATTCACCACTAAGAAAAATGCATCTACCTCTCTAGGTCCCATTTCTTGTGCTGATCGTATTCAGGAAATTTAAGACGTAGAGTCAGCTTCAGCGTTAGAAGCATTAAATTTAACATGTATTCTATCGTTTTAGCACCGGGTGACTTTTGGGATCGCCGTGGGCTAACCTAGTCTCTCACACCAATTGACTTTTGGAATTGTCCTGGGCTAACCTAGTCTCACACCAATTGACTTATTGAATTATTCTTCTTATTTAAATCAGTAAAATCTACACATACTATCATAGTATGTTTGATTTAGAAGCCAAGACGGAAAGACCTATCAACATGGAATTGATTAAAACTTCTGCTCATGCCAAAAGTATGCACTTTCAGTTTTTGAATTTTCGTTTGGTTGTAGCAAATTAAGGAGATTATAATCATGTAAGTGACTTAAGGTTTATCATATTTTTTAATAATTAAATTTATATTAAAACAACCCGAGAAAAGGGATATGGTTTTGATTACAAGCCGACTCGAACAAAATTACTCAATTTAAAAAATCCTAACTAGCATCGTTCGCCCATCACTCCGATGTGTTTTAGTAGATCGGATTCCTAATCATCGAGTATCAGTAGCCGTACTCAACCATAGACAATAGCCACACAAAAGTGAGATTCACATTGTTTCTTCAGATGTCGAGACTTTCCATATTGCCTACAGAGTAGTTGGTGTCTGATGGTGTTATCTAAGCTTGCAATCTTAACTGTCTTTGAAAGCCCAAGTGAACAAAAAGTGGGAAGGTCCAAAATCGCTCTTACCAAAAGAGTATCCCGAACCACACTATACACCGCCTTCGTCGCTAAGAATCAAGCAAAGATCGGGCTGAATCACTGTTTTTTCTTGTCATGTATGTCTCTAAACCTGCAAAGTCAAAGACACCACCACATAAGATCAAGTGGCGCCGGTATGTGAGCAATGACAAAATGCTGACACTGAGATGATCAATGACAACACCAGAGTACCGCCTCGGTATTTGTCGCCTTCAAGAGCCGAAGAGCGAAATACTAAGCTGAAAGAACCCACCTCGGTATGTCAACGGAGACATGTAAGCGCTGCGAACCATAGACTAAATCTAAGGGGAAAGAAGTCCGTGAAGAGGAGGTCCGTAGTGCAGAAACACCAAAGAAGCCATCGAGGAATTATAGACGACTGCCTGTCAAAACTTTCCCGAGCACCTACACCGAGGTTTATCATCTTTGGATCAAACAAAATAGAACCCCAAAAACAGAGATTCGTAATAGGCAATATGTAGTTTATAGTAGGATCTTTACTCTAAATTTGCTCATAATCTTTCAACTCACATGATTTTTTTTATTTAATACAGAAAGTAAATTGAAAAACATCTTGATGTAGATGTTTTATATAGATTTTCATATGCTTTTAACATTTCTTTCTTCAATATGTTTTTTTGTTAACTACAAGGAGTTTGAGCCTTGGACCCCAGTCTTCCACATGATCCAGAACAAAACTTTGATGATATCATTAATTAATGGTGTAAATCACTCTTCACACCGGGTTTCAAACGAGGATCACAACAACACCAATGCCTACCTTAAACCAACTGGCCTACCGTGTCCGCTGGTGCTTCCAGGGGCGTTCCTTGACAGAGTAAAATGAAACCTAGGTCTTGGGCCCCCATTTTCTAAAGGCCCCATTGAAAAAAATATGTAGTTAATGTTTTTTTATCACAATTTACAGTTTCATATACACGGGAAATGTACGAATGGAGAATAGAAAAAAGATAAGGGAAAGTTACCAAAACGGAACAAAAAATAACATAGTTGTCCCTATGGTATAAAACCATATGTGTCCATTTATTCTTCCTTTTACCTTTTCCACTTCTGAAATTTAATGAAATAAATAGTTTTATGAATCTTAAAAATATTAAAAATATAAACAATTAATAAAACACCTATATACACAAACACATATTTTTTTGGTTAAAAAGCTTGATAAACAAAAATTTTAAATTATGCTTCTATAAAAGTATTCTACGGAAAATGGGTTAGTAGAAAACGAATTCAAGAATAAACAAGTCCATCTACTTTTTTTAGAACAAACAACCTAAAAATGATTAAAATTCTAAATATGAAGAATGCGAATTCTACTAATTGTAAAGATCGCTACTTTTCATTTGAATGTAGTTTCTACTTTTATGAAGTATTCTAAAATTCCGGGTATGCAAAATCTAAACTTAACACGAACGTCTACAAAAAGTAGAAATTGTATTTAGAATTTTTGTCATGGTTCTACACAGTGTAGAAGGTGTCTTCTACGGATAAAAAAAACAGTTTTTTCCAAAAATTAAGGAAGTTTCAGTTAAGAAAATATTCTAAAAATATTATAATTTCCTAAAACGTGTCCTGGTCGATTTTCTTTGTCAAAATATCAAAAAAAATATAATTTTGGCTTTTCTTCTTCATCAATCTATGATTTCTCCATAGTTTGTCTTGTGATTTTCAAAAACTCTTGTTCTATGATGCATATCTATACAATATGTGGTGTTTGGGAATTTAGTGTAAGCACATGATGAGTTTTCTTGGCTGATGATAAAGGAGGTAGGCTACTGTTATTGGAATCAAATTTTACCTTAGAGGATTTTAAAAGAATAGTTTTGGAGGATTTTAGAAACCAAATGCAATTAGGTTACGAGATATTTTTAATCTATGTCGTGTGTTCTTTTTTTAAATTGTTTTTACATTTTTTTTCCTTTCTAAAACATTATGGGATTACTTTATTTTTTTATCTTTTTCCATTAAACTTTTTAAAAATGGTTTTAATTTATGTTTAATTTGATTAAGGAAATGTTAGTTTTGGGATTATAAAAAATATTATATTATAACTTAGTGATGTTTTATACCATAAGGACAATTATGTTTTTTTTGTTACGTTTTGACAATTTTCTCAAAAAGATAACAACATTACAAAATTATAATGGGACCTACAATTAATATTAAAATAAAATGTATTTGTTTTTTAACTTTTTCCATCGACTTTTAACTCCGTCTCTCTTCCTCTTTCCCCATTACTTTTAAGTTTTTTTTTTTTGAGAATTCTCTTTAGCTTTTTTCTTTTATGTTCTATAATATTGTGTAGGCCCCCATTTTTTTTTCTTGCCTATGGTCTCATCATCTCATGTACTGCAGGGACGCCCCTGGGTGCTTCATCGTTATGTTATATATCATCTTCACCCTCACTGTAATCTCTTGTTTTCAACAGATCTTTTGCACAATGGGTTTTTAGTCTGGCCATGAAGACCACCAGTTTAGCCCAAACAGCTTCCGGAACAATCACCCTCTGCATTTTGTCAAAAATATAGTTCAAACAGTTTTTTTATCAAAAAAGTTGTATTTGAGGCTAGTGAAACCTTCAATAAAACAACTATGTTTCTTCTGACGTACGCTTTCCAAGTTGCGATCCACGCCATATGGAGAGAATGAAACGATAGACGTCATGGGGAACAAGCTCAGAAACGATATTGATAAGAGATCCGCAACCGCATTGACAGTCTTAGAGAAAGTGTGACGGGAAAATATGATAAAGCTATGGGGGGTTTGGTTTGCTACTAGATGACTGGTTTCACAATTCTTTGATTCAAATAAATTTAACATTCATTCAAAAGAAAAGAAACCTTCAATACACCACCAGAAACAAGCAAACAAAGAAGAACCAGACAAGTGATGAATGTGAAAGAACGGGCGATAGAATATGCAAGGCCTTGGAATGTAGTTATGAGTAATAGCACAAGTCAGTTGCTTCATACAAGCAGAAGACGGTGGCCAAGAAAATTTGTTTAAATAAGCGTAGAAACCTTTATGAGTGTTTCGGTTTTGATTTTGATCCCTTCATTGTCTGTCTAGTTGCGAAAATTCTTGTATTGAAGCATTTCCCTGTGTTTTTAGTGTAATCTTTTATGATGCTTGATTAATTTGAGTTTCATGTATTTAAAACAAAATTATGAGTTGTATGGTCACTGTTGAGTTGTGGACTTGTCAATCGACTCTCGGTGATGTTTCTTTGATGAGAGAAATCGAAGTTTCCAATCACAAACACATAATAATTAAACTCTTAAATAAGGAAAAAAAATATCAATGCGAAATACCTACCAAAACAATATGTAAATTCGTGCGACTAGAGATCATCATCAATCGCAGATTAGCAACATACATATATATATTTCTACTTTTTTTGTTTTTGAGAGTAAAAGATGAGATTCAAAGTCGTCCAGAGAAGTTAACACAACTCCTTCACCTTACTTGCTACTCTCATTAACGGGAAGGTAGACTCCTTCTGCTGCCAACCAAACATTATCAGCCCGCTTCTCCCGGATTCCACAGACCTGTTTACCCAACCAAAAACAAATATCATGGGTTAGATATTGTTTAATATTATATCCAAGCATGAGTTTAAACTTCCAAGACAATTGCCATAATCTTTGAAGACTTAACAAGAAAACATCGGGATTTAGCTATACCTCTTGCTGACCACCGGCTATGCGTTGGTACTTCTTGTCGTGGCTATGGAGGTAGCCACTAGTGTCAATGTGTTGAAGACGGACTCTTTGGTCTTGTTTCCATATCTTTCCACTACCTTCGATTGTAAGCCTATGAGCAAACGGTAAGTTATGTTAGTTTTAAGTGGATGCGGATAGACTAAATAAATTAGATCAAATATGAAATAGCTATTAGGATTATTACTTCCAGTGATCCCCAGTATCGGAATTTGAATCATCCCCAAAGCAGCTAACCTGAACAAATAAGATGTGTTAGCAATAAAGAGAATGCAACTACATATTGAAACCGGCACAGAACTTCAGAATCCACATACTACTAGCTCCCTAGATCAATATCCTGGAAGTAGTAGCTCTCTCTAGAGTCCAATTGTTCTTAAAAAAAACTCTTAAGACAGATCTTTTACATCCATCCTCAGCAGATGAGGGAATACAAACCTCTAAGTTGCCTGAAATAGGGGATGCATGCAAGTGACTGTGGAGCCATTTTCGGGTCTTCATGTGCTGCAATCTAATAGTTGCTCCATTCTTGATGGTATCACCTTGCTTGAATGTTGTCCCAGGCACAGGTTTAACAATCTGTTACAAGATAATGCAATCAGCTCCATTGCTCCACCATAAGTCATAAACCATTTTTATAAATCAGAGTGCACAAATGGGTTCCTAAAGAAATCATTATTTAAACCAGAGCTAAAAATAAACAGATTGTGTAACATATTCTATGGTTAAGAAATGTCTAGATGTAACAAAAAGCATCGTCTTCTCACAAAGTAGTAATCTATACGCTAACCAAAAGCTCTATTACTCTCCATCACAAGATAACATTACTCCAATCTGAATAAAACTATATGATGCTGTGTACCCAGTAGCTGTTGGAATCAGTGACGCCAGGGAAGCCAGTAACAGACTGTTGACCACTGCCGGATCCATAAGGCACATCGTGCGAATGCAGACGAAACTTAGTCTTCTCGTGCATCAGCTTAATCGCACTCCCATAAGTTATCTGTTGCCACATCACAACATGGAGTTACACATCTTCTATATCTGATCAAACTCAATTCGTATTCGATTAGAGAATTCGAAAAGCAATACCTCGACGCCTTCTTTACCGGAAGCTGCGGCGGAAGCGGAGGTGTAGCCTGAATCGGGATCAAGGCTCAGGTAGAGGAAGAGAGCGAGGCAGAAGAATCCCAGAGCCATCAGGAAGAGGAGAGCGATGAACCAGTTCCGCTGATAAAAGGGAAATTCGGGGATCGGTTTCCTCGCCGAGGGAGTTCGTAGAGGCGAATCGGAGGAAGGAGGAGGAGATGATGAGGGCGGAGGCTTCCTTCTTGAGAGAGCTTGTTGTTGCCCTGACGTTGACGCCACCGTGAAGGATCAGAGTGAGATCTCGCCGGAGACAGTGGAAGGGAAGGTCGCTGAATCTGTTGGATTCTCTGTTTATGAGCGCGTCTCGGACGTCTTCTACAAGTTCGTTTACGAGACACACACGCTCGCTTACGTTCGCGTAGCAAATAATAATATTACACGTGTACTTTTAGTGAGGTGGCGCGTTATGAATGGTCAGTCGGGTTGCCAAGAAGGCAACTCCAAAGCTAAATTGCTTCTCTTGTTTTTCAATATACGCTAATTAATAATAGAATCGATAGTAAAAATGAAAATAACTTAGATACCTTTTATAAATTTTATACACACATTTTCCAAATATTATATTTTATATTATATTACAGTAATTTTAAAATAAATCATTTAGTTTTTATTAAAAATAGTCATTAATTTTGGGAAATGCATATTAATTTCCCAAGTATTTTTAATCAATTATTTATTATTAAATTATCTCAAAATAATAATAAAAATTAAGTTCCGGATATGATAAAATCAAACGGCAACCAATGTTATTAAAATCAAATTAAATTCTCATTTTTTTCCTCTAGGTAATCGCTCGCTAAGTAATAATAAATCATAAAAAATATTTTTATTATTATTTTGGGAGACTGAAAAGTGAAATTATAAAAATCATTTTTTAAAATAAGTTTATATGCATATATAAAAATGAGACTTGAGAATAGTTCCAAATGATGGCCAAATTTAGTATTATTTTGGGAGACCGAAAAGTGAAATTATAGAAATCATTTATTAAATTCAAAATAATAATAGTATTTATTATTATGATTAATTTATAAAAATAGAAAAAAATCGATAAAGTTTTCATATTCAAACTTTTTTAAATATTCCTTTTTAAGTTCGAAAATGCTTTTTGAACTATTTTTTAGAGTTTTATAAAAAATTGGATATTTATTTATATATTTACTAAAATCTGAAATCCCACTCCTCAATTCTAAACCGTGAGTTTAAATTAGTTAACCCTAAAGTTAAGTTTCTATCAATACTATTAAAAGGGAAGAAGTCTTAAAAAATCTACCTATAAAAGTTGTTTGGACCTTTTCATTTAATTCATTATTTTTTGGTATTACCTTAAATTTAGACTAACAATATGTTACCATATATTTCTCTAACAATAATTTATTCAATTCTTTTATTTATTCAATTCTCACTCCTAAATCATAATCATTACTATTACTATATTTACCATTTTGATTTTTAATCGTAAAAGCATTGAAACTAATGTTTTATATTATTACTTTTATCATATAATATATGATTTAAAGCAATAGAAGTTATGCGACATATATGTGTACATTTTAACTTTATCTTTCCTTTATAATAAAGTAATCATATCATATATAAACTTTTTCACTAAAATCTCATATCATATACTAAAATTTCAACCGTCTATAGTTTGATAGATATTTTCATATTTAAAAATGAGTTTTCTGAATATTCATGTTACCTTTACAAAAATGTAGAAATTCATTGGTTTTGTTAAAGCTAACCCGACTTCACGATATTAGTATTGATTATTCACGATTTTGAAAATTATTGGTTTAGATATTATACTTTTATATACTTTTCACTTAAAAACGAATCAACACTATTAAAAGAGAAAGAGTCTTAAAAAATCTAATATAAAAAAGTTGTTGGAGTCATGTATAACTATTTTTTTGGTATTACCATTAATCATTCTAACCACACAATATTTTAAATATTTTTAACAGATCCTAATATTATTCCTTATGATACTTTTACTCAGAAAAATATTTCATCAACCATGTTTTTGTACAATAACGTTAAAACTCTATATCAAAAGGTTGTTGGAGCTGATATGGACGTAATGGGTCCAATTATGTTCTGATATTTAGGATCTTAAAAATTTTGAAATATCTAAAAAATCTAAAAATTATTTGAAACTCTAAACAAATACGCAAAAAATTCAAATACCTAAAAAAATTAAAATCTGACTGACATGATGAACTGAAAAATTCCCAATTTCTTTTTTTGAAAATTTACCTGAAATCGAAAACTATAATCGTAAACCAAAAACTTTTAAAAAAATATCCATAATACCGGAAACATATTCGAAATATATAAATATACCTAATAAACACAACATATTTATTAAGAGGTCTAGGGTAGGACCCAGACTCAAACAAAGAAATGCGGATCGAAAAAAACCCAATAGGTTATCTTCTCTGGGCCTGAACTAAACCTATATTTTCGGATCGGTTTGGTTTATTTTTTTTGATCCGGATCTAATTCTCATGCCTAAAAGAAACTTACGTAAAAGTGTACATATAAAATTTCAAATAAACTAATTCGTAGATTATATAATTGTTAAAAAATTATATTTTTCGTTATAATAGGACTTTGTATTATAATATAATCTAAAAATACCCGCGCTTTTCAAGCGCGGGTCAAAATCTAGTTTACCTCTTTAAAAATGAAGGTAGATTTGGTTAAAGTAAACAAGCAAAATTGTATTAGAAATGTGGTAGTTTAGATAATTTTTTATTTAAATATTAATTTTTTTTATTTATGCACATCCCTTATATACTAAAGCACAAGTCACATGATCAATAATCAAATTCTGACACATGGCTTGTGCTTCAATATAATTTTAAAATAAAAAATAAATGCATCAGTAATACAGTTAAGATTTCTTCGATGAAGAATGAAGTTGCATTGTTAAAGTCTAAACCGTTCCTTGATCAAAGCCACGATCCCAATAGTTTCCACATAAATAATTTATTTTTTTTTGTGCATGGAACTTTAAAATCATTTCAACAAATATTTTCTTTTACACTCCGTTCTGATGGTTTCTTCATATCATCTTTCGTTTTCTGTGAAACTTTTATAATTCATTGCATAGATTCATTTGTACGACAGGTTTTTACGAAATGGCAAAATCTGAGTAAAGAAAAACATTAAGAGATCCATCTTTGTATTATTCAGTTTTTGAAACTATTTTATTTGCTGCAGACGTGTATGAGAAATCAAAGGTACAAGAAGAAAAGAAGATATGACGAATGTAGTAGAGAGAACTGCAAAACGTTTGACTATTCAAAATTCAGGTAAACAATAGTTTTGTTTACTATTTAGTCTTTACAATTTAAAGAAATTAATTGTCTAATTGTTTTCTGTAATTAATTTTGGAATTTCTCAAGTTTGGTTACTGAAATTTGTTTTTTTTTTTAACAAAACAAATTCCCATGCGTAGCATGTAGTCAATACTAGTAGTGCAAATAAATACCTAGTCTTCTTGTATTTAAGGCCTATACTACTTAGCTCACAAAACCGCCAAAAATCTCAGAACACCTCCCCTCCAATGGGGGATTCTCAATCAAAAGTTTTTTAATATACGTATACACGTAAATATTAGTATTTAAATACTTTCAGTTGGGTTCTCCGTAGTTTTTAGAAATGTGTAAATCAATACTAATATTTATATATACATACACATATAGATATTTTCGGTTGAATTTTCTATAGTTTTTAGAAATCTGCAATTAAATACTAATATTTATATATACATGCATATATATATATATATATATATATATATAATATTATTTGAGAAGTCAGCTTCATATGTGTCGCTCTCACGTTAACTTTCATGATGGTTGATTACACTGATACCCTTAATGAATTAAAAATATTATATTTAAAATACTATTATTTATTTTTTTAATTTAGCTTCCTTTTAAAAATTTTCCAAAAAAACATATACATATAATAAGAAAGGAGAATATTTATAAAGTTAAAAAAAACGAATTGAAAAAGGAAAAATATATGTATATATTATATGATTTCATAAACAAAAGTTCACAAAATAGTAATATTACATTTAAAATATTTTTAAATAGAATAAAATATTATTTTGAAGTAATAAAATAATATTTTTATATATTATTTTTCTTAGATGAAAAATTCTAATTTTTATATAATGTGATTTTAGTAAAAAGAATTTACACAGATAATCATGATTCTAGAAAAAGAAATATAATTTCTTTTAAAAAATACCAAAAAATCAAAGTAATAGAAATATTTTTATATATCTATCTATTTTCTTAGATGATTGCGTAAAATAATTATGTAACATAAACTGATATATGTTTAATTGACTAAAAATAGTTCATAATTAGTATTATTGAAATGTTTTATTTATTTTTTATATATTTAGTTGAGTATAATATCTTTCAATTACAGCAAAAAATATCGATAAATTATATTTTGCTTATATAATATTATTTTCAAATACAATCACATTTTTCTTTACTGTTTATTTTTAAGAGATATTAAAAAACTAACTTTTTTTAAAACTAAACATCGTTTGATCAAATAGTTACAAAATAGTTTAATGAGGTAGATATTTATATTTTATCATTATTTAAGTAATTTGTTTTTTTTAATAGTAAATTTGCTTTAAAATTTTATGTTTTTATGTTTGTGGAACTTAATAAATCTGAATTCTCATTTTTTAGATTATTTAAAATATATTTCAGTTTCAATTCAATAAATCAAAGACATAAAAGTTATTTAGAATTTATAAAATATTCTAATTATTGTAATATTGATATGTGTTCATGAGTTTTCAAAAATGTATTAGCTACTTATGCATGTAACTTCTTACTGATCATTGGTTTATCTTTCTAATATTTTTTAAAAAAAAACATCAACATATAATTTGATAAATATTATGAAAATACATGAACATTTCAATGATAAACAAAATTGATTTGATTTGACCTAATTATAATAAAAATTAACTATACTTCATTTTGAATTTGAAGAATATATGTAACTCAATATAGTCACACACATGAGTGACTCGACTATCCAATTTATATCTAAAATCATAGATTTAACTACGATAAGAATATATAATTTTATAAGAATAGTAATTTATTTTATAAATATAAATCATAAGACAACTCAAAATATATTAAAAATAAAATAAAACCAATTGTTACAATTTAGTTCTTTTGTAAAATTTATATATGCATGAGACTTCAAAATATTATTGTTATATTAATTTATGTAATTTGGAATCAGACCCTTTAGTTTATTTTTTTTATTTCATTTTAAGCACAATATATCTTAAGTTATACACAATTTTCATAAAATATATTACATATCTAAGACATATAAAACTGATTAGATATAACATATATAAAATCATATAAATAATTAAAGTAATATAATATTATTAATAATAATGATGCATATAAATTTCTCCTTATGTTCCATAATATAAAATTTTTTACATGAATGCACAAGAATTAAGAAACTTACTTTTTAAAAAGATAATGTCATTAATAATATAAAAGGAAAATAAGTTAACCAATCATAAATAAAGTACTTTAAAAATATCAAAACATAAAACATCAAAACTTTTTCAAAACATCTTATATTATGGAATGGAGGGAGTATAAATTAATTTAAAATTAGAGTAAATAGCAATCAATTATTAAAGTATATTTACTTTAGAAATATTTATATCCGTACATGAATATGGAAAAATCACCTAGTATATATATATTAAGAAATATTTGATGAGGACCCCATTCGGGTTGTTCTCAGAAAACACCTCCGCTAATTTACCAGACCAATTGAAGATTCTAATTCCATTAGCTGATGACCGGTTTTTGTGTTTGATACATC
This sequence comes from Brassica napus, assembly GCF_020379485.1. NCBI lineage: Eukaryota > Viridiplantae > Streptophyta > Magnoliopsida > Brassicales > Brassicaceae > Brassica > Brassica napus. The sequence goes on along the minus strand of NC_063437.1, from coordinate 14,090,453 downwards.
ATACATGTAAGGTCTTCTGTTAGCTAAACCAGTCAAAGTTATACGCTAGAAAAATCAAGTAACGTTGATTTCACTTCATGATTTGAGTGGCAATTAGCTCCACTTAGCCTACTTTTTTTTTCCAAGCTAGAATACAAAGACTTCACTTAGCTTAGCTCTACTTCTTCTAGGTCAAGTTGCCTGGGAGACATAGCTCAAGTTGAAGCCCACGTATTTTTCTTTAAACCACCAACCTTCTCTCTCATTTTTCTTATAAAAAAAATATATCAAGTTTCCTGGGTGCTTAGCTAAAGTTGAAACCCACGTATTTTGTATGCCACCAACCATCTCTCTCATTTTTCTTATACCAAAATATATCAAGTTGTCTAGGTGCGTCGCTCAAGTTGAAGCCCATGTATTTTTTTTATTTATACCACCAATCTTCTCTCTCATTTTTCTTATACCAAAATAAATATTCTTCAACAGTTTTCATAAAGACAATGCTTGAATCCCGTGTGCGTTTGTATTTTCTCAAGCTAATCTTGCTCTGTTGTGTCCTCCCTTCAAGCTCCTTCACTATAAACATCGACAATAGTAGTTACGTTGCTTGTGGTCCCCATCAGACTCAAGCTCTCACTGAGTTCATGAATGAGTTTGATAGCAGCCACTGCAACCTCACCGATCCATATAATGGAGTCTGGTGCGATAACTCGACCAGTGCGGTCACAAAGCTACGACTCAGGGCCTGCCTCAGTGGAACTCTAAAGCGCAATAGTAGTCTCTTCAGGTTACACCATCTTCGTTACCTTGTCCTCAGTCAAAACAACTTCATCTCATCTTCACTTCCTTCGGAATTTGGCAATCTCAAAAGGTTAGAGGTCTTATCTCTTAAGAAAAATGGCTTCGTTGGACAAGTTCCTTCCTCATTTAATAGCCTAAGCCTTCTTTCCGTTCTAGACCTTTCCCAAAATACACTCACCGGTAGTTTCCCACCTGTACGAAACCTAGTAAAGCTCTCGGTTTTAGACCTTTCTTATAATCATTTCTCTGGAACTTTAAATCCCAACAGTAGCCTATTTGAGTTGCACCACCTTCGTCACCTTGATCTATGTGTCAACAACTTCAGTTCATCAATGCCTTCTGAATTTGGAAATCTCAACAGACTAGAGGTCTTGTCTCTTTGCTCCAGTGACTTTTTCGGGCAAGCTCCTCTCACTATTAGTAACCTAACCTCGTTAATGGAATTGTACCTTGACCACAACCAGCTCACCGGTAGTTTCCCACTTGTACAAAATCTAACCAAACTCTCATTTGTAGATTTCAGTTATAATCACTTCTCTGGAACCATTCCTTCTCTAGTCAATATGCCTTTCTTATCAATTATAGATCTGCGTAGAAACGATCTCACCGGATCTCTTAAATTTCCTAACTCATCTAGGCTCGAGTCCATGTACCTTGGGAATAACCATTTTGAAGGAAAAATCATAGAGCCTATCTCAAAGCTCATCAGCCTCAAGGTTCTTGAACTTTCTTTCCTTAACACAAGCTATCCAATAGACATAAGTCTCTTCTCCCCTCTCAAATCTTTGTTGCTCCTTGATCTTTCTGGTAACAGTATATCTCCGGACAGTCTAGGTTCAAATTCAGACATCCCAACCAACTTGGAGAATTTGTGGTTAACTGGATGCAGTATCAGCGAGTTCCCAAATGTGGTAAAGAACCTTGAGAGGTTGGAGTTTATAGGATTGTCCGACAACAGAATCAAAGGAAAAGTCCCTGAGTGGTTGTGGAACCTTCCTCGTCTAAACACAGTGTTGGTTTCAAATAATTTGTTTGATGGTTTCGAAGGTCCAGTGGATGTTTTGGTAAATTCATCGGTGAAGAATTTATTTATGGATCAAAACAGTTTTGAAGGAGCAATTCCAGTTCTACCACTCTCGATCAACGTCTTCTCTGCATCACACAACAGATTCACAGGGAGCATACCTCTTTCAGTTTGCAACTATAGGTCTCTCACGGATTTGAGGATAGGTTTCAACAACCTCACGGGTCCAATTCCTCAATGCTTGAGTAACTTGACGCTTGTGAATCTCCGGAAGAACAACTTGGAAGGAAGTATTCCTGACGCCTTTTATCTCAGTTCTTCTCTACGATCACTTGATGTTGGACACAATCAACTCACGGGGAAGCTTCCAAGATCTCTTCAAAACTGCTCATCTCTAGAGTTTCTAGTTGTGGACCACAACAGAATCAAAGACAAGTTTCCTTTTTGGCTCAAGGCTTTACCGAATTTGCAAGTCCTTATCCTCAGTTCTAACAAACTCTATGGCTCTATATCTCCTCCTGGTCAAGGTCCCCTCGGGTTTCCGGAGCTGCGTATATTTGAAATATCTGATAATGAATTTACTGGAAGCTTGCCACCAACATACTTTGTCAATTGGAAAGCATCATCACTTACAATGAATGAAGATGGTGGTCTATATATGGTATACATTAAAAGTACTTCCGGGAGACTATCCTATTTCAACGTAGAAACTATAGATTTGAAATACAAAGGTCTATCTATGGAGCAAGAGAATGTCCTTACCTCCTACGCCACCATTGATTTTTCTGGGAATAAAATTGAAGGACAGATTCCTGAATCCATTGGTCTTCTGAAAGCATTGATTGCACTCAACTTCTCAAACAACGCCTTCACAGGTCATATTCCTATGTCTTTCTACAGTTTGAGCAATCTCGAGTCATTAGACCTATCAAGCAACCAACTCTCAGGGACTATTCCTAATGGATTAGCCAGCCTCTCATTTTTGGGGTACATAAATGTGTCTCACAACCAACTCAAGGGCGAAATACCTCAAGGAACACAGATTACGGGGCAACCTAAATCTTCATTTGAAGGGAATGCAGGGCTTTGTGGTCTTCCTCTCCAGGAAACTTGCTTTGGGACTAATGTGCCACCAACACAACAACCTAAGGAGGAAAAAGAAGGAGAAGAGGAAGAAGAAGTGTTGAACTGGAAAGGTGTGGCAATAGGGTATGGACCTGGAGTGTTACTTGGATTAGCAATAGCACAAGTCATTGCTTCATACAAACCTGAGTGGCTCGTTAAGATAATTGGTTCGAACAAGCGCATAAGGCGTTAGGAATGTTTTTGGTTTGTGTATGATCCTTCAATGTATGTCAAGTGGTTGATGTGATTCCTCTTGTATGGAAGCATCTATTTATGTGTGTTTCATTATCTGATGCTTTGTTCTGCTTCGTTTTTTTATTAAGTCTGGATAAGAGGAAGGTTGGCAATATTTGAATGCTTTACAAATCTGGATTCCAATGTAGTTTTTTTTTTTTGCTTGCAAAAGTAGACAGCATGTGTTTTATTGTTTCCACGTTAAATACCTTTACACAATTCTGAAATCTGCGGTGAAAAGAGATTATTGATGTAAGTTTATTAACCCTCATTCCAAATGTTTTTTCAAATCTATGAAAACAATGTACACAAAACATTAAATAAATTATTAATTTTTTTATAAGGATCATAAATGCATAATCGAACAAATTTTAAATTATTTGTTTCTAACAAAAAGGTACATTAATTCAAATTTTATCAAAATAGTTCAAAAAAAATACATAGCTTTCAAAAATAGTAGTAGATTTTAAATCTAATAGGGATAAAAATAATGTAGATTGATGGTTAGAACTATGATGCAAATATATGACAAAAAAATCATTTTCTGTTTAAAATCGACAATTCATATCATTATTACATTTCAATAATGAGAATGTATTGTTCTTCAATATAAATCTTTAATTAAATTTCCAAAAAACACTACACTAAAAAAATAAATGATAAAACATAGAAATATAAAAACCCAATTTTTAAGATACAAAAAAAATATTAATTTTTAAATCAGTTCAGACCAATAAAATAAAAATTACACTTTATATGCGCGGATTAAAATCTAGTTATTAATTAAAGATGAAAATCACTATTACTTCAAAAGCTAAGCCTTTATTACCTCCTAAATATCAATCTTAATCAGCAAATCCTAACCAATTATAAGTTAACTTTTTTTTTTAGTTAATGATACTGATAAAAATTGTTATCTTGTGTGTGTTAAAACAAATATATATATATATATATATTTATATTTATATATATATATTTATATTTATATTATATTACAGTATTTTCAAATAAATCATTTAGTTTTTTTTTGACGTCATTTAGTTTTTATTAAAAGTAGTCATTAATTTGGGGAAATGCATATTAATTTCCCATGTATTTTTAATTAATAACTTTATTATTCAATTATCTAGTGCTGTAATTTAAATTTTCATATTTGCTTTGACATAAATTATTAGATCTATAACTAATACATGTTTATTTTGACCGAAGTGTTTTTATCTTTTTTTTTAAATGTACCCAATCTAAAATTCCAAATCCCTAAATTTATTTACCCAAATCAAATGTAGCACTTTAAATTATAAAAATTCAGTATTTTACGGATTGTATTGGTTACTGAAGTCTTACAACAACTATAAAAACATTGTAAATGTTGTTTCATGTTGATTTTAAAATTTAAAACTAAAAAAAACTGGTTGCAACTAGCATTTACAATTGGTTGCCAATAAATAAATAAAAACAAAAAATATTGTAAAATTAGAAAATATAAAATTATATTGAAATATTATATAGTATATTTTATAATGTATATTCAATTAATCTTATAATTTGTATTATAATAATTTTAAACTAAAAACAGTCGTTATGATTTTTATTATTATTTTGGGAGACGCACCCTTTTGTTACCTATATGATAAAATCAAAACGGCAAGCAATGTTATTAAAAAAATAAGTTCTCATTTTTTTGCTCTAGGTTATCGCTCGCCGGGAATATCCGGTACCTTCTCCGGTTTGCTGAGCTCTCCAGATAGATAGATTATCCGGTGAGTTTCTCGTGTTCTAAAGTTCGCTGCTTCCTTGTTGAATAGACATAATCTTTTTAGTTGAAAGGAATGGAATCGACGCCAGAGTGGGCCTCTCAACCTTGCATCATGGGCATCGACGAAGCCGGGAGGGGTCCTGTCTTAGGTTCCTCTCCCTTTCTTTCTTTCTTTCTTTCTTTCTTTCTTCTCTGATGAGTTCAAAGAACGCCTTTTGATTCAGTTTTGTTTTCACAAACAGGACCAATGGTGTACGGATGCTTGTACTGCCCCCTCTCCTACCAGTCTTCTCTCGCCTCTCTCCATTTCGCAGGTCAGTTTCGATTCCTCTAAGCCTATTAGCGAAAACCCTTTAACAAAGTTGTAACCTTTCGTTTAGATTAGAGTATTTGTTTTGTGTATTCAAGTGAAAGCATGACACTTTCGATAACTTAAAACGTTTTTGGTGCTGTGTTTGCAGATTCAAAGACTCTAAAGGAAGAGAAAAGAGAAGAATTATATGAGAATTTAAAGCTTGACAAGTCGCTTGGATGGGCTGTTGATGTCATTGGTCCAAGGGAGCTCTCTGCTAAGATGCTCGCAGTGTTAGTAGTAAATATTTTTAAGCTAACGAATTTTAAATGGCTTCAATTGGTTGTTTATGTCTATAACAGTATGGCTTTTGGTTTGTTTTATTACAGAAACAAGATCAATTTAAATGAGATCTCACATAACTCCGCTATGGGGCTTATCAAACAGGTTCTAGACATGGGTGTACTTCTAACAGAGGTGATTGATTCACTCTCCATGGAAAGATCTTTTGTGAGAGAATGTTATTTTTAGAGATTTAGAGTTCTAAAATTCCTTTTGCAGGTTTATCTTGATACTGTGGGAGATCCAGAGAAGTACAGAATCAAATTATCTGAGAGGTTTTCTTCCATCAAGTTTGTCGTTTCAAAGAAAGCAGACAGTCTGTATCCTGTTGTTAGTGGTGCAAGTATTGTGGCTAAGGTAATAGGATTTTATTACTATCTATGTCTGAAGCTTTTCACTAGCTGAAAGCCTGCTAAATGTATATTACCTCTCAGGTGACAAGAGACAGAGCGTTGAAGGAATGGTTGGTTGAGGAAACCGGAGAAAACATAAACAGAAACTTCGGTTCTGGATATCCTGGAGGTACACTACTTATGCCTCGCATAGTTTCTGTTTTTATCAATTGTCCAACACTAATAATGTGTTTGTAATGCGAAATTTAGATCCCGAGACAAAGGCATGGTTGACCCAACACAAACATTCTGTGTTTGGATTCCCTTCACTGGTTCGTTTCAGCTGGGGAACTTGCACTACGCATTTAAAGAGCGAAGTTGAAGTTGCGTGGTTAGTTTGTTTTCTTTTTGCTCTATTGAATTCACATATTTTATTGATCTCATTCTATGGCAAGCATCTCATGTTGAGTTTAATGTTTTGTGCAGGGAATCAGATGAAGCTGAAGAGAGTGGTAATGGAAATAGCAGTACCAAGAGACAAGCGAAACTAAGCAAATTTGGGTTCACAACATGCGAGAGCAGAAGCGAAGAAATCGAGTCAAGTGGAAAAGGGCGTTGCAAGTTTTTCCAGGCTCGCAAAATCCAACAGATCACTCAGTTTTAGCCTCAATAAGGCCTAATCCTACTACTTCTAATAGATGTCTGTCACTCTTGTGATCGCTGAATGTTTATTGTTTTGAATATTTAGATTCACATGATTTTTGTTTGGTTTGTTTTTCTTAGTTTTTGTCCTTATTAAGTACTGTATCTCTCTACTCGTTTGTAGCCTTGTAGGGATGCTATCATGGGCTTTTTGGAATAGCCCAACCAGTTTTACTTGTATCCTGTCAACCAGCCCTTAGGTCAGGTCAGTTTGCATTTAACCATTTGTTTCGTAGAAGAATTTTTCATTCATTCTGATTTTGAAGTTTTCTATCTACACCTCTGTGGTTATTTTTAATGAAAACGGTAACCGATTCTCAAAGATTTCAGATTCAAACTAATGGAACGTGCCCGGAATGATCGGTCGAACAAAGCTAGTTAAGAAACGTTTAAAATTAAAAATTTTGAGTCGGCTTGTAATTAGAACCTTATTCTCATTTTTGGATTGAATTGATTTTATATATTAATTAAAAAATCTTTAACAATTAATATTAATAATAAAATATTTTAAAAATATTTTCATTAACAAATGAGAACCAATGGAAATGTCCTAATAAATTACGTCAAATATTTGTGCAGTGTCTTTCAGAAAAATATAAGCATTAGGAAATGTTCTTGGTAACCATTAGAAGTTCACTATAAATGTTGGTTCTCAAAATAAAAAAAAATTCACTATAACTGTTCAAAAAGTTTACTGAGATGTTCTAATGGTTACAGTGTTCTAGTGGTCTTTAACCAGACGAAAATGATTCATTAGTAATCGTCATTAGACATTAGACGAGAATGGAGATTAGTTGGATTTGGTTCAAATACTCATAAGAAATAAGCAGAATAAGCAGATTAGTTAGATGGTGTTAAAAAAAAGAAGCAGGTTAGTTGGATTTAATACATTGACAATGAATAAATACATACGTACGTCCGCATAGACAAAAGCAGAATAATCGAACCCCCTTCTACTAGAGAAATATGGCGAAAACAAGGAAAGGTCTCTTCCAAAAGTGACAGATCCAACGGCAGGGAGTTATTGTCTTAAATCGACGGTCAGACTGGTTCATGCGACTCTCTGGTTTAGTGTGAAACCACGTCATTCTAATATGACTCGTCCAATAAAAAGCCAATAAATTCTCTTAATTTTTTTCTTTCGATAAAGCTTCTCTACTTTAAACTTTGTTTTTTTGGTTTATTCGAGACATATTCCAGTGAATCTATTCTTTACCCATCCCTTTATCTTGATCCAAATGACTTTGAAAATGTGATCACACTTTTTTAATATGTGACTGTTTGTCAATGTATAGAAGTAATATATGATGTTCTATATCTTTCAACATTTTAGACAGTGAATAAAAATTAAAATAAAAATGTTGGAGAGAAAAGCATTAGTATTGCTAGTATTTCATCAAGGTTTCTAAATACAAAATATAAGAATATTCAATTTCTTAAATGTTATTATTATTGTATTAGTAAGTATTTTAAATTTGGGAAAATTATTCAAAATCCTTCAAATAACTTTTTTTAGTGAGAGTCTTTTAGAACATCTCTAAAAAGACTCTTTTTTTTGTAACACTTTCAAAACGACTTTCTATTATAGAATTTTGCAAACTCTATATTTAAAGTTTCAGGATGTTCTACTCCAAAAGCAAAACTTCAAATTTATCTTCAAAATTATTTGTAATTTACACTATGCTCCTTATATTTGTCATAATTAATATAAATCCATAATAATTTTATAGATAACTAGCACACATATAAAAATATTATAGTAATATTAACTAATAAAATCTTATATTAAAATATAAAATTATAAATAGAAATACATAATTAAATATTAAAATACAAGCAAAACACCATATTATTACATAAAATTATTTTTTTAATGCTACATTTTCTGTTACACAAAATTTGTTTGGAAAATATTTTAGAAGTTCCGGAGGAAATTTACTAGACTATTAGTGTCGTTGTAATATTTAAATTTGTGTAATAATGATGTCTTCATGTATCTTCTTAAAAAAATTTCTATTAAGTTTCTTCTGTAATATTCTTGTTGTCTAATTCAACTTTTAAAATATTATAAATCTAATTTTATTTTACTTTTACAAAAAATTGTGTAAAATTTAAATCTATAAAAACATTTAAAATATGCAAAATTTTTAAATATTAAAACTATGAATAAGAAAATACTTAAGAATTATAAATCTGAGATATAATTAATTATAAGGACCAAGATGCAAATAAAAAGATTAAACTTCAAATTTAGAGTTTTGAGTAGTGAAACTCAAACTTCTTAAAACTCTAAATTTAAAATTTTGAAATTTCTTTTTGGAGAACAAAAAACTCTATATTTGAAGTTATAGAGTTTCTTTTGGAGATGCTCTATAATTCCATATTTTTATTTGTATTTCCAAACACTAACAATAATGTCTAATATGTGAACTCGGAAGTCAACTATCTTGATCAATAATTACTGTAATCTAAGTAATTTTATAATCATCTCTGGCAGTCAATAATAAGAGTAAAGAAATTAGTACCATTTTAGGTTTGATATGTACACAAAGTTTTAAAGCGATGATCACGGTTTATGGAGAATTAAGCTTATACTGTTTAGTTTCTGTCACACGATCAGATACTCTTTCTGTCTCTCAAGACAAGAGTTTTGGATATTTATATATTTGAAAATAAATTTAATCCTTTCAATATCATATTCTAAAAGAGTTTATCTATTTCAATAATTATATTAATTAATATGAATAAATTTATGATTAAAAAAAAAACTAAAAACTTTCATGGGAAACCCCAAACTTCTATATTTTTAACTAATAGAATTTCATAACTTCAACTTTCGTAGGAAGAGAGTAAATAATTTCTGCATTATTCAAAATAGATCATTTGATTTTTGTTGTATTTTGTGGAACAATCACGATATAACTGAATATAAATAACTAAAATCTTTGAAAAAACAAGTTATCACAAATAGTATGCTTCTTTTGCAAAAAAGAAATCATATTTTCTTAATTTTCTAATTTATCTTAAATTAAATCAAAGTTTTGATGTAAAATAAATCACACAAAGACATATATTTTTTATTCAGCATATGATATACTTGTTATATACAATGGTTTTAAGATTCAACAAGTTATTTTTATTTTTTACTATTTTATGTTATAATTGTTAACCGAAAAAATCAAAATACATTCAGCTTATACGATATATAATAGTTTTGCTTAATACAATTAAATACTATATTTATTAATTAATAATTATTAGAATTTTACATATCTAGAATAATTAATAGAATTTTGGAGAGAAATTTCTTATTATTTGGGTTCATCTAGTAGAAAAATATAAATGTAACAAAATTTATATAGTAATAAAATCTAAAATAATATAGATATCAGTAGACATGAATAATAAATTTTTTGTCTTCAAGACATGAATAATATAAATATCACTAAATGCATTATCCATTTATGCATGCTCTATTTTTGATGGTTATTGAGAAGTTGACTATATTACAAATTGATCCTAGATACAAGTACATAAAATTCTCTATACTAATAACAAGAAAATTAATTTTTCTTTAAAATTTTTTACTTTCTACCCAATGATATTTTGTGTTATAACTTTTTTTTCTTCTTTATAAGAGTACTTATAATAAAAGTATTGAATAAAATATTTAAAAGTTAAAAAATGTAGTGAGCATGTCAAAAATGAAGTTAGACGAAGTAAATTATTTTGTCTTGAAAAATTCAACATGTTGAATGATGATAAACTGAGAACTAAATACACCACAAGTCACATTCTAGAAATTAATAGGTTTTCATACCATATAGTTATTAAAATGAATTATTTATTTATTTCTTTTAATTTCTATACAAAATTTTGCCGTTTTATCTCTACAAATAGAGATTAGGTTCTTTTAATTTGGAAACAGAAAAAAAAATTGTAGATACTATTCATGACAATTATGTCATACACATTAAAACCGTAATAACACTGACTTTCACATTCCCATGCTATTAACACTATTCATTATTATATCAAAATATATAATGTGTTCATTTTCTCAAGAAATAGTTTTCAAATTTAAACAAACTTAAATATATTAAAAATTTAACCACTTTGACAATATACCTCCATATTCCAACTTTGCAATCATATATTTTTGAACTTTTAATATCTTTAGTAAATTTAAAATTTAATTTAAATTTAAAATTTTAATATCTTAGTGGATTTCATTTGAAACTATTTATACCTCTCCTAAATACCAAACACTAAATTCTAATTACTAAAACATAAACCAAAATATAAAAATAATATATATTTGTAATATTTTTAATTAAATTAAAAATTAAAAATAATATATAATATTTTATTATGAAACCATATTATATAAATATGAATAATGGAATCGACTAGCAAACTAAAAATAAATTCAACTTGTAAAATGGATAAATTGTATTCTATTATATTTCTAGTTTTTGGAAAGTTATATAGTATGGACTTACAGTTTTAATTAATAACTATTTTATTTTAAAATATATGTATATTTCTGTTTTAAAAACTTCAAGTGATGATATATCAAAAAAAATTAAAATTTTCAGACATTTTAAAATTAAATAATTGGCAGTTAAAAAGTTATGAGATTAATAAGATAGATGGGGTGGAGAAGTTATAGACAAATAAAATAAGCAAAGTACAATTTGGTATGTATTGACAAAAATATATTTTTGTCAACCTTTTAATTATATGGTGAATTATAAAAAAAATGTTGGTTATATCAACCAATTTCTCTTGACTGTATATTAGAGAATAAAAAGATAATTAACAAAGGAAAAATTATATTTCTGAAACTATATTTTCAGTTTATTAAATTATGTTTTAGTAAATAGGGTTCATATAATACTTTATTTATTTATTTTATGGATTCCATCTTTAAAATTCAATATTTTTTTTTGATAATTTAAAAAGATTACAGATAAAATCAAGAGTAAAGATATATCGTATAGCCCAACTATCATTCTTACTATTTGCAATTTTGGATTTTTGGGGCTTGTTGGTGTTGGTCTTCCGCCAACGAAGGAAAGTGAAGAAACTAAGTGTAAAAGTAATAATTAAATTAAAGGCAAGAATAAACTGATGCAAATCAACAAATTAAAAGCAGTTATATTGTCAAAACATAAAAATAATTAACAAAGATGGCAAACCTGTTAACAGTCTTTATATACCTCGCTCCATCATCAATAGGCCTTATTCACTCTCAAATATCAAGATCTTTGGAGTCTTGTGCGTTGCGTCTTTTAGCTCATGAAACGAAACTCTATATATCAATTAAAATGTTCTGTCCCCTTTGCATGTAAGAGAGATAAACAAACCGACAAAAGCCATAAAGAAAGGTGACTCTCTGAATGAGCAAGAGATAAGGCTCCTCTTATCTTCTCATCAGATCTTTGTTTCTTTCTTCTTCTTCTTTTTTTTTGCTTTTTTGGTTATGTTTTTCTCGATTTAGACAAAAACCCTAGACTTGATTTTCCAAAAGGTGTCTTAAATAGTATCTCTTTCCTCTATTCATGTTTGTGTGTTTTCTCTCTATGGTTCCTTGTCTACTTTAGTTAAAACCCAGATCTAACCTTTAATCTTCTCATCGTTTCACTGATCTCGTGATTAATGTTCTCTTTTTCATGTTGTAGATCTCTGGAGATGGAAGAACTGCGAGTGAATGAGTTGGGACAAAAGAAAAACATAGCAACTGACAGAAGAGAGTGAGCACACAAAAGTAATCTGCATATACTGCATTTGCTTCTCTTGCGTGCTCACTGCTCTTTCTGTCAGATTCTAGTGCTGATCTCTTTGGCCTGTCCTTGTTCTCTTTGTCTCAATCTCTCTCTCTCTCTCACATACGCAATCTCTCTCTACTTCTCTTGTTCATCTCAAATAAAGGTAAGCTTAATATGCGATTTAAACGATGGCTTGTTCCTTGTATAGATCTGATTGCATGCGAGGTGATAGCTTTAAACTTTCACCATTCATTATAGTTTAATGTATGGGTAGTATCGAGAAAGCTTAATCTATGAGTTTACGCGTGGTTAAATGAAATTAAGCAAGTTAACCTAGTTTTTAATAGGCTGGTCCTTAATTTTCTCGATTCATGTATATATTATACTATCATTTATTTTTCCCTTTTCTCGGGGCTTTTTAATCCCCAGCTCCCTACTTTTTATACTCAGATACATATATCATTTGATTCATGTGATCATCATATCATCTCATTTTGCGTGTATAAGATGTTCCAAGAGTACTCTGGTCATGATATTTGCATTATAAGAAAGAGTCGCCGGCTTCTTGGTTATCTAAATGGTTTGCTCGTACATTTTGATTCCACGAAGTATAATTATATAATTATTTTTTATAGTCTATACATTTACCAAAAGAATAATTATGTTGGCATATAATTAGTTGATATTTTTTAAATTAATATTTGATTCCATGTAATAATGTTACATTTGGTGGTTTGTTTTCTTAGATTAATTTGAGAACACACTATTTCTATGCAAACTAAAAAAGCCTATAGTGTATGAAGTTGTTGTGTTGGTTCCACATGTTGATGTGTCATGTCTTTCCACTTTTGTACTGTTGAGGCTGTTGAAAAATATTGTTGTTTGTCGACAAATATCTAATTAATTTTCGGTCCTACTGTTACAAGTTCTATCTTTCGGTTAACTGATGAGTCGTTGGGCTGAAACCATGGTGATACTGATACCGGTGAGAATTGTGTGGTCAGACGTGTGTATCACATCGGAAGCGATCTTTGTATATAATGCAATCGTTGTGATGTTTGCGTCTCAAATGCACAATATGTTCTAGCTTTAATTAGCTAAGTCAGTACTCAATACTAATATTGTTGAAGCAATTGGGAAATATGAACCATATTGTGTATGGATTTCTGAGTTGAATGATTTAAAATTAGTTGGTTCCAGCTATGTTGGTTCGTTTGTGTGCATATACATGCGCTCTCTAGGTTAAGTAGAATATTTTTTTTTTACTTCAAATCTATTTGTTAACTGTAGGAAACGTAAAATTCAAACGGATTTTATTTTTTGCTTGTAATTTTTTTTTTAAAGAACGTTCATTTGAAAGAAAATTGTATTATGTTACAACATGCAAATGCGGCTCTAGACTCAAAGACAAACAAGTACAGTCGAGGCCAAGATCGTTGAGTAACTTAACTAAAGCCGTAAAGCGTGCTCATTGTGAACTCGATCGAAGAGTTAGATAAGTGCATAATTTTTCAAAAACAAAGAAAAATTTGTTAGGGATTTTAGTTTATTTTTATTGTATATCTTCGCCGGTTCGTTAGAACTAAACATCTCATTCGAAAATGCGTAAACCAAACACAATTTTTTTCTCTCTCATTTTCCCTTCGTTCTATTACCATATCTTTCAGATCAAACTACTTTTGAGCTATACTCTAAATGATTCTCTTGATTTCAACCACGCAAAATTTCGTTTTACACCATAGATGGCTCTATCCAGATGTGCCCATGAAGATCACGGTGTTAATGAACGCACACATGGCTAGATCTTGTGAAAAAGCTAGGCAACGCCGCAGCGCATATACAATATTGTATGTATTTAACTTTCGGAGATTTTCTCTCATCTGTGGTGAGTACCTTGCAACGACCAACAACATAAGACATGCATGTATATAACAACGCAAGAACATCAAATTTTCTGACGAAACGGAAAATTATATTGTATAAACAGAAGATTTTAAAGTTGTAATGTATTGAAAAGGGGTTCTTTTTGAGCGAGCAAAAAGAATGTCGTGCATGAGAGAGGCTGTGTATAGACAGGTAAATTTTATCACCACTAACCTAATGGAGACTAGAATGATTTTCTGGATTTGGGGTTGAATAGCTCTGGGCTTAGTGAGGTTGAGTTGAGACATTTCAGGGATATAGTTTGAAAAGTTAGACCACCGATTTCACTCTCCTTTTTAGAAGGCCAAGACAAACAAGAAGATCTACAGTTTCTCCTTTGCACTCTAATAGTTAAATTCCTGCTTAGAAATCACCACCGTACACATAAATAAACACAAGACCGAGATGAATTTACCAAAATGGCATGGACGGAAAGATTAAAATCCGTTGATAGCCAAATATATCTTCTAATTTGCGGCGACAGTTGTAATTTACCAGTTGGTTTGAATTTAGATAATTCGTATAACAGATATAATTTGTAAAATAGAGTTGTATACATCTATATAAGTAAATCAATATAAAAACTTGTATTGAATTATAGTATGTTTGTTTGACATTTTTCAAACGTAGTTTTACGTTATGTTGGACTTTAGAATATTCACAATAGTAAATTATCTCAAATACAATAATATAATTTAGTTATTTTGATTACTTTTTAAAAAATTGTCTAAGAAACCTTTCTTTCTTTCTTCTACTTACTCTATTCTCTAATTGTTACAAAATAGTGATAAAAATTATAGAAATTTTCTTATTAATTTCATTTCCTTCAAAAATATATTTAAACACTTATTTTTTGTTTGTTTTCAAAGTAATAGCTTGTTAGCTATCAAATAATAACCATTTAAAATTATATCATACATTTTCCACAAAGTTTGAATACAAGTGAAAAAGTTATGAGGTTAGTATATATATATATAGCCTCTAAATTTTATTATGGTCTCTAAATATATATACATATATGATCTCTGAATATATTATATTTTCTGATACGTTTTAGAAAAATTTAAGATTTTGGCCGCAAATGTAAATCCAAACATAAAATGGTAGTAAAAATTGTTAATTTTTAAATAAATGAATCTATATTATTAAAAGGGAAAGATTTTTAAAAAATCCACTTATACAAAGTTGTTGGACCCATTCATTAATAATATGTTTTATTTAATATTTATCTTAATCAATCAAAATATCTCTACTCCTACTTAATCAATCAAAATATCTCTACTCTTATTTATAAGTAAAATCATTAATCTAACAATTTTGAAGAATAGGTACGGAAATTAACTAAAACTAAAAATATATATAATAAAATTTTGTTATTTAATATAAGTTTAGAAACTATTTAAAACCCTATAAATCTTTACTTTTAAATTAGCCAAAAATCTGCTAATTAATCTTGGTTCTCATAAACTTAACGAATGTAACTATTATAAAATACACATAAAATATAAGAAATATAGGCATCGAATATTCGTATTTGGAACAGATCGGTTCATTTTGGGTATAGATCCTTAAAGTCCTAGACATTTGGACCCAATTAGGTATTTGAAAACATTTGGTTTGGGGTTTAGGTTGGTTTCTTTCAGGTCCGAATCTATAATTCAAATACATGTAAATAACTCTAACTTTTGGATACATAACGGGTCTGATCAGTTCTAATATTTTAAACCCGAAAAGATTTGAAATATCTAAAAAAATCTAAAAAATACACGAAAACCCAAAAGATACTTGACACAAAAACATACCTGAAAACTCAAACGAATATCCAAAATATTAAAATATCTAAAAAGACCTAAAAATTTACCTCAAAATCTGATCCGAAAACCAAAAAAAATACGTAAATTTATATCAAAATGCGATTTTTTAAATAAAATTTTACCTAAAACCCGAAACTATAACAAAAATCTAAACATGAAAATTTTAAATTATCCGTAATTTCAAAAACATATTCAAAATATTAAAATATACCTAATAAATAAAAACTATTTTGGATAATTTGGATACTCGATTGGATCTCGAATAAGACATGGACTCGATAAAAACTTGCGGTCCAAAAACTACCCAATAGGTACTTTGTCATGGATCCATACAAAAGTCGAATCTGTAAACTAATTCATAAATTATACAAAATTTAAAATTTCTCTTCGATATAATACGACTTTCTAACATAATAATGTACAGCATCACTAAATACTATTTCATATCAAAATTTGTGTATCATCCAAAATAATATGCGTTTTCGAAGCACGGATTAAAATCTAGTTTATTGTCTTAATTGTTAAAATATGAAGAATCCATCAAACTACCAAGAGAATCAGTGCCAGACAAAAAAGGAGGAAGATCCGGTCGCCATTTTTACCACTGAGTTTAAGTTGATGACATAATTATAACTATCCGATCAAATAGAACGTAAAAAATGAAAACTCCTCTATAAAGTCAAGAAACATTTAACGAAAACAAATACTAACATAAAAAAAAAAATTCAAGCATTTCTTTTTAAATATTTTTAGGGCCAAGTAGAAAAGGTCACATCTGGCCTTACCAAAAAAGATATTTCATTGAAATTCTATCGGGACAAGTTATTATTTTTTATTAATCCGTATCCACTTCAATACATGCGTAGCATTAACGACTCGATTACACGTCAATTTCACGTCGTCCACTATTTCAGTAGTGTATAATAGTGAGATTTTTTAAAAACTTTCACGCTTATTAAAAATATTTATATTATTTAATTTTATTATACAGTATCTAATAACCAACCAATAAGATTTACTCAAATTAAATATTTTCAATTTATGCTTTTAAAGTATCCAAATTATTTACATCGGTTGATAAAAACAACTTAAAATTTTATAAAACTTACTTTTGTAGAATAGAAAATTTTTAAAAAAAAATATTTTTTGAAAACTGAGGAAGTATATGGTAATAGAACGGTTTGGTTTGGTTTAAATAAAAAATAAACATAGAAATTTAAATTATAGGAGTAAAAATGAATTTCTTTGAGAAGCTAAGTAGGTAAAACAGGGGAGAGGTTATATTCCCTGAATCCTTGTTTACCTTATAGATTGGTTGTTTTAGTCTCTTCTCGGTATCGGTACGGCAGTGGCGTTAATGGCGAATCCGTGAGTAAAACAGGTTTAGCATCCTTGTTGTGAAGAAGTTGGTTGGTGTCACCTCTCCATTTCCAGTTGTGAAGGAGTCCTCGCTGCAGCTTTTAATAAGAGTTTGTCTTTTTCCTGGTTTATTCGCTGATCTCTGGTTTCTTCGGTGGCTTCTTCTTGGATGGTTGAAGCAGTATAAAGAGGTTGAGGTTTTGGTTCAATCGGATGAAGTTGCGGTTTTGTAGGACGGTTGGTCCCGGGTGTTTTGGTTCTTAGACCCATGGTTCGGGGTCGTTGTGTGTGTGGTGCTATTCGGCGTGGTTCTGGCTTTTCATCGTGGATAAGAGGTTCAGGTGATTTCGGTTCTGTTAAATTATTTTCGCCACTTATCCGCTTGGTTGACTGTGGTCTTGTGAAAGACTTCCAGTTATTTTTGGCCTTGACTTTGTTATTTATGGGTTTGTTAAAGGATTTTATGAAGGCTTAGTTGTAAGAATTTGTGTTTGTATAAGTTATGTTGTAGTCTGGTTTTTAGTGTCCTCGTATGGGTTTTAGTGTCCTTTCTATGGACTTTTGTTTCCGGAGATATCAACGTGTTCCGCTGGCTTTTGTATTCTATCCGGTGTTTAATATAATCAATTGAACGAAAAAAAAAAAGAATTTCTTTTGTTTTCTGTTTTTTTTTGTCTTGGAACAATGAAATCGATGACAAAATACTATGTGTTGTTTCAACGTATTATATTATTATGAATGATGAGTTATTATATACTCCCTACTCCTAATTGCTTTGCCAGATCTTACGGACATATCATATTATTTGGATAAGATCAGACAGAACATTTCTTCCCCCACTTCACTTAGTCGTCGCATATTAAAATAAGTTATACAACTTCATAAACAAATCATTTCCATATGTATATATAACCAAGTAAGAAATATCATATAGTTATCTTCACATCATACTTGTGAGACCAAGTCCCACGGACAAATGGAAGAATCCAAAACTGTCCTCTTCGACAAATACACGATCGGAAAACTCCTCGGCACCGGTAACTTCGCCAAGGTGTACCACGGCACAGAGATATCTACCGGCGATGAGGTGGCAATCAAAGTCATAAAGAAAGACCTCGTGTTAAAACGTCGAGGCATGACGGAGCAGATCGAGAGAGAGATCGCCGTCATGCGACTCCTCCGCCACCCAAACGTCGTGGAGCTCCGTGAAATGATGGCGACGAAGACGAAGATCTTCTTCATCATGGAGTACGTCGACGGAGGAGAGCTTTTCGAGAGGCTGGATAAAGACGGGAAGCTCCCGGAGGATCTTGCGCGGAAGTATTTTCAACAGCTGATCTCCGCCGTTGATTTTTGCCACAGCCGCGGCGTTTACCACCGCGATATCAAGCCGGAGAATCTGTTGCTTGACGGACACGGCGATCTTAAGGTTACGGATTTCGGATTGTCAGCGTTGATGATGCCGGAGGGGCTCGGCGGAAGACGCGGCAGCAGCGACGATCTGCTCCATACGCGGTGCGGGACTCCGGCTTACGTGGCGCCGGAGGTTCTCCGGAATAAAGGATACGACGGAGCTATGGCGGATATTTGGTCGTGCGGCATCGTTTTGTATGCGCTCCTCGCTGGCTTCTTGCCGTTTATCGACGAAAACGTCATGACCTTGTACACGTAAGTCCTAACCGGTTAACTAATCCAAACCGTTAACTTTTATTCATTAGAAACATTCTTCTACCACATTTTTTTTTTTAAAATACAAAATTCAAGAGCCTCTTCTTATTGATAAAACATTGTTAAGTTGGGAACTAGGTGCATCTCTCGTTGAAGATTAAAGGAAACATTTTTTTTTTCTAAGGACGTACTTTGAATTGTTTCTAAAAGCTAGAGAGTAAATAAAACCTAAAATAAAAATTTGGAAGTTTAATAGGTTACTATATTAACAGATTCTATCACCTATCTTTTTGGAACTAATTTTCTAAAAATTATATAGAAAATGGTTTTTTTTACCAAAGAATAGATAAGTATCCTTAAACTTTGAAATACCATACACAATTTTAATCATAAATTACAACAGTACTTTTATTAATTCATTATTTTAGATTATTAAAATACTAGAGATATGAAGATGGTTTTAGGTTGTGTCCATTGTTGACAAAAAAAAAAAGGTTGTGTCCATTATGAATATGAGTTTTTTTTAATACAGCTCATATCCTTCTTACATTTTTGTTTTATACTTGTATATACTAAAATAATGATATATGATAATTCAATTTATTCTAAAAAATACAAGATTCGGTTCCAGCTTGAGACAGGTATTCAAATAATCTATTTGATAATGCCAGAGTGCCAGTAACGGGTTATCAAGTTCGGCTTGCAACTAGAATCTAACCAATATATCAGTTTTTTTATTCTTCTGCAATTATTAAACAATGACGCACTAGATGTAATTCTAAAGTAGTTTTTGATGAATACAATTTATAACGGGGTTTTAGTCAAAAATAATATGTAACGGGTTATCTAACCGGGTCAGGCTACTATCGCGTTTCTTATATCTAAAACTTGGTTTTGTTGAACCGGATATTGAATCTATCAAAAGTAAAGTTGTTTAACCGGTTATCAAACTCTCGGCATTGTGTATGGTTTGACTGAAGCTCTCGTGTGCATTCTATGAACAGAAAGATCTTCAAGGCGGAAATCGACTTCCCGCCATGGTTTTCTACAGAATCGCAGGAACTGATCTCAAAACTGCTCCTGTCGGATCCTGAACAACGGATCACAATGTCGGAGATCAAACAGTTCCCATGGTTCCGTAAGAATTTCACACCGCCGGAAGCTTTTTCCATCGACGAGACACTCCCATCTCCACCGCCAGAGCCACCGTCAAAGAAGAACAAGAAACACCTGAACGTTGATGAAGAAGACGGCGGATCTTCTCCGAGATCCTTCAACGCCTTCCAACTCATCTCTTCAATGTCCTCGGGTTTCGACCTTTCCAGCTTATTCGAGATAAAACGAAAGCCGAAGAGGATGTTCACGTCGAAGTTACCGGCGATCACGGTGAAAGAAAGGCTAGAGGAAGCGGCGCCGGAGATGAACATGAGGGTGAAACACGTGAAAGACTGCAAGATGAAGCTGCAGAGTAGAACGGAAGGTCGGAAAGGGAGGCTCTCGGTGACGGCGGAGGTTTTCGAAGTCGCTCCTGAAGTCTCCGTCGTCGAGTTTTGTAAAACCTCCGGCGACACTTTGGAGTATACGTTGTTTTGCGAGGATGACGTCAGGCCAGCTCTTAAGGACATCGTCTGGTCATGGCAAGGCGATGATGACGACGACCATGTTAACACTCATGATAATGATAACTTAATAAATTAATAATACTTCATGAGCTGTAAACACTCCAAAACTTTTTTTTGGCACTGCATGCGAGAGAGAATGTCTTATTGTGAAACTTCTTATTATCATAATTTACATTATAATAAAATATATAACACTTGTTATCGTACGTAAAATGTATACAAACCCATAACCGGAATATTCAGTGTCAATTACCGGTCATTTCACAATCAGTCTGTGTGTAGGTACTCTCTCATGATCAAAGTTATTAAGAAGCAACCAACTTTTTGATTCCCTGCAAAACAAAACGAAAATGTTTTGTTACAAATCAGGAATCAAACCAAAATGAACTGAACCGGAAGTATTAGCGTGTTAATTGCACCTCGATTTGGAAAGGGGATGTGGATACCTCTCAACGACCGTTTCCCTTTTTATCAGTCAAGAACTTCTCAAAGTTCCATTTAATCATTACCCTATTGAGATGAAAGAAGTTTTTATCAAGTTGCACCAAAGACAGACATCAAACTCAGCTATTAAAATAAAGAAGATTTCATTAAGTTGACGTTGGAAGCTGCCCAAGGAATAATTCAAATTCAAATGTGATGTTATTGTGTTGGCAACAAGGTCTTCATGAACCTTCGCATGACCCTAAACTAGCCTACAATGTCTTGATATCAAACATCTCCTGAGAGCAGACAAATTAACTTCCAACCCTTGTTGAATTGAGTGCAGATGTTCAAAGAAAATAAGGATCGCATGAACTCTTTGGTGGGAGAAGAAAGCCAGTCACTACCAACAAGGAGATGTACAAGCAGAAGGATAGGATGGTGTGGAAACAAGAAGATTATCAAGAGACATGTCAAACACACTAAGCCTTAATTTCTTGAAGAAATATAAAGTTGTGGAAACAAATACTACTATTGAATGCAAGCAAGCCATGTACACTTCCTTCACAATGATCGTGAAAGGAGAGACAAATGCCACACAATCCTGTCAAGATGAGGTGGTAATAATGAGTGATCTAGCACCTCTCATCAAAGCCCTCAAGGACATCCTATCTTCTAAGAAGTCTGATAAACGTTATCTTGCTCTTCTTAACACACCTAGGAAACTTGTTATAGATTCAAGAGAGTCACTCATATATAGTGATCAGAATCTTATCAAGGATATTAGGCCAGCCAATGGTAGTGTTGTAGTAATGGAGATAATATAAAAGGGATAAGAAACTTAAGTTTGTTTGATATAGAATCTAGTCCATTCTATTTGCGTAGTTTTTTACATTTGTTCAATAGAGAATCTAGTCCATTCTATATGCTTAGTTTTACCTCAAATGTACTTTTAATAAGGGAAGCAATATCTAATTTTAATTTTCAAGCTATCTTTGGCCTAATGTAGAGTTGCAAAATCTTAGGATATAGAAGGTATTTGGAGTAGGAGTCACTAAGGATGATCTATATCATTAGGCCTAAGTTCTCCATTCAGGGCCAGTTCAATGGTGTCATGGGCCCTGGGGCAAATTTTTTTTTTAATTTTCAAACTATTATATTCTTTAAAAAATCTGATAGATATATATATATTTTTAAAATACCAGAAGTATTTTTAAAAATAAATCTATGAAAATAAAAAAATACTTTCATATAAAAAAATTGGACTCCTTTTTTTTTTATTTTTAATATAAAAATACATGTATTTTTTTTAAAAAAAATTAGACCCTTATCTATTAAAAAATAGAGAGACAACGGATTGGACCCGGAGCGGTCGCACCTCTCGTCCCCCTATCTAAGCCGACCCTGCCTCCACTAAGGATGATCTGTATCATTAGAGCTGGAAATTTTAATCATTACCCGCAGGCCCCACCCCGTTTGATCCGCCGCGGGGCGGGTACGGGTCAAACCATTTGAAATTTTTAAATTGTGAGTGTGGGTGCGGGTCGAGATTATTTTGAGCGGGGCGGGTGCAGGTCAACCGAATTTGAGTCACGGGTACCCGCCAACCCGCAAATTAAAAAAAGTTTTTTTTTTCAAAAAAAAAACAATTTTCGTAAAATATATAAAAATACAATAAATATTTATATAATTTTAATTATAAATATATTATTTTAATATTATTTTTTAAAAATAATTATTATATAAATAAAAAATAATTATTTTTAATTAAAATAATTATTATATAATTAGAAAATAATCATTTTTCATTAAAATAACTATTTTTAATATAATTAATATTACCCGCGGATTTGGCGGGTTACCCGTGGGTTTTGGCGGGGCGGATGCGGATATGAAATTTTTTGGTTGCGGATTATGCGGGTCGAGTTTTTGAATCGGAAAAATGATTCAACCTGCGGCGGGACGGGGCGGGTCGGGGCGGGTTGACCCGCGAACCCAGCACTATGTATCATCTCCAAAAGCCTAAGTCCTCTGTCCCTAATACTTCATGTTATACTAGGGCATATGTTGTATGTTATAGCACTATTTGGCATGTTAGATTATTCATTCCATTTACATGCATTAGGACATCTCAACTCTATTTTTTTCTTCTAAAATAAAGTAAAAGTGAATATGGAGTAATAAATGCTCCAACCCAACTTCATATCTGTTTTTTGTTTATTCATCAGTCCATTATAGAGTGAGAAATGTAATAGCGTTAAAGCATTTTTACTCCATATTTACTTTTACTCTATTTTGAATGAAAAAAAAATAAAATTTTACATTGGAGATGCTTTTAAAACAAATGATGGATTATTTATGATGTGAATCATTATTGGCAAGCATTGTGAATATGCTTTCCAACATCTTCAAACATTTATGAAAAAATGTTTAGATTTAGTGTAATGTGTGGAGGATTTCCATGCGTTTTTAAGAATAACCACAATTACTTTGTTAGTATTATTTTTTTTATTAAAACTTTGTTATTTTTATAGATGAAAAATAAAAATATACATAATTAAATTACTTTGTTATCATAGAAGGTCATCCGTCTGGGTGAACACAAATATCTAATACCACGACAAAGCAGTAGCATATATCATACAAGTGATTTGCTCTTTTGCACATTTTTCTCTTGAACAAGTGGTCATTAATACAATTTCTTCTTTCTATAAGAGTTTTGAATAAATATTTTTACCACCAAGCACTTCATAATACTTTTTTCTAAAAATATCTCAGTTGTATACATTCTTTAAAAATTTGCGTTTTATAATTTAAATCTTATATATATATATATATAGCTGTATTTAAAATTGAGTCTCGCGGGAATATAGTTTTATGAAAAAATGGCACTTTCAAGTTTCAATAGCATTAGGCAGTTGATGAGTTTGACTAACTTCTGCAGGAGAACCTAATTTTTGCAAATTTCCCAATGTACATATATTTATTTATACAAGACAAAATGTGTTGGTCTTAGATCCATACTTTATATTAGTGGTTTTAGTTAAAATACTTTTCACAATACGTGCTTTCATACCATATAGGTTTAAAGCAACGACAAACCGTTTATATGAAAGGTAAGATTGAGTAATGCCCCAGAAAAAGACATTACTATTTACCACATCCAGCAAACCCACAATTAGTTTTTTTTATTTGGCTGTTTCCTTTGATAAAACACACACATTCTGGAAGCTGTAATGACGAAGAAAAGAAGCTGTAAAGATTTAGTTAAAGTTCTTGGCAAAAAAAAAAGATTTAGTTAAAGTTTAAACAAGAAAAAGGGTTTAAAAAGTTAAAACCTTTCGTTTCGTTTCGGCAAAGAAAAAAAAAAGAAAAAGGAAAACACTTTCTCGAATTTCCTTTTTATTTTATTTTTATTATTATATTTTCCTTAAAAAAGGATTTTGTACATCTGATCTATCTCAAAGTAGCTTCAAGTTGGTTGGTCTTCTCGTCCCGATCGAGTTTCTTTGGTTCTCAGAAAGGTCTTTCCTTTTTCTTCTACCTCTATAGATTGTAAGTTGCTATCTTTCTTCCATAAACCTTTAGTATCTGAATCTTTTTTTGGTTGAATCGTTGTCTTCGAATCAGTTCAAACCCCTTTTGTCTTGGTCTCTGCCCTGAGTAGTTCTTCTTAGTTTGATTAGGTTCTATTGTACATGGATTCTTTAAAGCTTAGATTATTTTCTATATTTTGATTATTGAGGATAGATTCTGTAAGATTCTAATTGGTTCAAGCTTGTTTGGTTGCAGAAAAGAGATGGGGACATACCTAAGCTCTCCCAAAACTGAGAAGCTATCAGAAGAAGGTGAGAATGATACGCTCAGATATGGTTTATCCTCTATGCAAGGTTGGCGTGCAACCATGGAAGATGCGGTGAGTCAAACGGCATCGTTTACTGTAACCTTTGGTTTTATTTACTTGACTGATCTTGTTTTCTCTCGACTGTAACTGGTTGCTAGCATGCTGCAATTCTTGATGTGGATGATAAGACATCCTTCTTCGGTGTGTACGATGGTCATGGAGGTAAGGTTGTAGCAAAGTTCTGTGCAAAGTATCTACACCAGCAGGTTCTGAGTAACCAAGCGTATGGAGCTGGAGACATTGAAACATCTCTTCAAAGAGCATTCTTTAGAATGGATGACATGATGCAAGGACAGAGAGGATGGAGAGAGCTGGCTGCACTTGGCGACAAGATGAATAAGTTTAGCGGCATGATTGAAGGATTCATATGGTCACCGAGAAGCGGTGGTGACGTCAATAACCAGCCTGATAATTGGCCTCTTGAGGATGTATGTAGACCATTCTTTAATGTTTTCTATATCTTGAATAGGGAACTCTAAAGGTTGTAAACTTGTGCAGGGTCCTCATTCTGATTTCACCGGACCTAATTGCGGGTGCACAGCATGTGTAGCTCTTATTAAAGATAAGAAGCTCTTTGTTGCAAATGCTGGTGACTCACGTTGTGTGATCTCGAGGAAAGGTCAGGCTTATGATCTTTCTAAAGATCACAAGCCTGATCTTGAAGCTGAAAAGGAAAGAATATTAAACGCTGGTGGCTTTATTCATGCTGGCCGTATTAATGGAAGCTTGAATCTGACTAGAGCCATTGGTAAGCATATATTTTCCTTCCTTAGACCTTATTATTTTACGCATAGTCTTGATTTGAAGCATTGGTTATGGTTCTTTACAGGTGACATGGAGTTTAAGCAGAATAAGTTCTTATCATCTGATAAGCAAATGGTTACGGCTAATCCAGATATAAACACTGTAAGAATGCAACTGACTTTTTTTTGTATTTTTTATGCTTGATTTATTGTTTTTAGCTGATTTGTTAATGTTTTCATTCCTCAGATTGACTTATGTGATGATGATGACTTTCTTGTTGTTGCATGTGATGGAATCTGGTAAATAATTCTCCAAGTGTTTTCGTTTTATATATATAAGTTAGTTTCTTGATGATGAATTTGAGTTTGATCTCATCTTCCTCAGGGATTGTATGACAAGCCAGCAGCTGGTGGATTTTATCCATGAGCAGTTAAAATCTGTAAGTTAAAATCTGTTTCCTTTCTCTTCCTCTCTCTATATTGTAGTTTTCTTTTACTGACATTTGATATTAACTTTCAGGAAACAAAGCTTTCTACGGTCTGTGAAAAGATTGTCGATAGATGTTTGGCTCCAGACACTGCGAGTGGTGAAGGTTGTGATAATATGACCATCATCTTGATCCAGTTCAAGAAGCCTAACCCATCTGAGACCGAAGCAGAAGAAGCAAAAGAAGAAGAAGTCAAACAAGAACCAAGCCAGGAGGCCCAGGACGAGCCGAGCTCATCAAGCTAGTTGTCTTTAAAAGAGCCAAGAGGGGAGATTTGAAGTCTTATATCATTTGTCTTTGGTTCAACATTTAAAATGCTTTTGAGTGGGTTAGAGAAGCAGAAGCTGGTATTTATTGGGATTTAAGGTTTTTCTTTTACCTCAGTTTTCACTGCTTCTCTTTACTCCACAGACTCTGGTTCTAAACGGTTCCTGTAATCAGAAAACGACTTTGTATAGTTTGTCTTGTGATTTGTGGGGAAAAGTGTTGTTCTAGGATATTTTCATATTCTGATGTACGCAAAACTATTAACGAGATTGGCAAACTGTTGGTTCGTCAAAGAGTTCTATTGCTTCTATGATAGGCTCAAGAAAGTATATTACCGTAAGGGGAGAGGGAAAGGAGCGTTGGAAGAGTGAGGAGGAAGAGTGTTGGTGAGAGGAGAATAAAAGAGAGGAGAAACGTCTGTTTCGTCAAGAGTCTTTGCCGTTATGGTAGTTACATTGGAGGGAGGTGTTTAAATAGAGTCTGTAGTTCATTTGAGTCTCTTATGCTTTGTTGTAGTTAACACTAGACGATATGAGTCTATGTACAAGATCGATATGAGATCGTTGGTTTAGAGAGATACTCGACATGAGAGTGTAGCTCGAGATCATACTACAGAGTGTAACCGTTTCTCAGTGATATACAGAAGAATCTTTCATAGTCTTTAGCTCTTACTGATCTAAAGTCTATCATTGGTGCGGCGATTCTTGATCGAAACCAACGCGAAGTGCAGTGATGGTGGAGACGAGGAACGGCGGTGATCGGGAGAAGACGATGAGTGCGGAATCAGCGAAATCGTTGGATCTTCAACAACTTCAGGAGGAGGTGGAGATAGCGAAGATCAATTACGATAAGCTCGCTCGTAACGATCGTGCGACGACGGGGAAGCTCGATTCCATGGCGTCGAAGGTCGATTCTGTCGAGAAGAAGATCGAAGAGATTGCGACGGATTCGACTACGAGATTCGTCACTCTCGAACGACAGATGACTCACATTACGGGTGTTCTGGCTCGATTGGAAGATTCAGCGGTTTTCACGCAACGATCGGGGAAAGGGATTGCATCTACGTCGCAACAACCATCTGATCAGGTACCGATATTGATCTCTGATCCGGAACGATCTCCCAATCAGCTAGGTTATCGGGGAATCCATCATACTCTTGCGAATCGTGATAAAATGCTGCGTAAGATTGAAATGCCTGTATTCTCTGGTCCATTGCCTTTCGATTGGATATCGCGTGTTGAGAGGTTTTTCAGGTTCGGGAACTACAATGAAGAAGATAAGCTGCATTTAGTATCTCTGAGCTTGGAAGGTCCAGTGTTACAGTGGTTCAATGGGGAGGTTATCAGTGATCCGTTTGTGAGTTGGGACCAGTTCACACAGCGGATGCTCGACCGTTTTGGAGGCTCTATAGACAATGATCCGGCAGCCAGATTATTTCGCATTCAACAGGAGGGCGAGATTGAGGATTATGTACATGAGTTTGAGACACTGAGGAATCAAGTAAGGGGAATAGACGAGAGGAATTTGATCAAAGTGTTCTTTAACGGTCTCAAACCAGAGATGAAAGAGGTTATAAGAATGAAGGAACCAGTCACTCTAACCGAGCACAAGTTAGCGGTTTTGAAGATGCAAAGCACGGCTTTTTGTAAGGTGGTGGGTTCCGCATCTGGTACTGATACGCAGAAGGGCTTCTTTCGACAGTCATCTTCAGCTCGTACCGTTAGTAACTACAACAAGTCAAGTGGTGACGCCACAAAAGGGGCAACAGTAACACCTAAGGAAAACATTAATCCGCAAAAACATAATGTGAGACCAAGAATGCAATGTTCGGATGCAGAACTTGATCAGATGAGGAAGGATAAGATCTGTTTTCGTTGCAAAGCACCTTGGACTCCAGCGCATAACATGGTATGCCCAAACAGACAATTACGAGTGCTTACAGTGATCAACGGGTTGGAACTTGAGGTTGTAAATCATTGCGAAGAAGACACAAAGGACAATGATCAACATCAACAAGTTCTACACACGTTGTCGTTTAACTCGTATTTGGGCATAGAATCCCCCAAGACAACTAAGATGAGGGGTAGTATATGCGGCACAGAGGTGATAGTCATGCTCGATAGCGGAGCATCACACAACTTCATTTCACCCGAAGTTGTGAACAAGCTACACTTGAAAGTTTCTGCAGATAGTAGCTTGGACGTGTTGTTGGGTAATGGTGTGACTGTTAATGCTTTGGGAATTTGCAGCGCAGTCACATTTCAATTAAACAAAACCAACTTCACAAGTGACTTCATCTCTCTTGAACTGGGAAACGTCGATGTGATACTTGGCATTCAATGGCTTGAAACATTAGGTGTCTGCGAAGTGGACTGGAGGGAGCAGGTCCTTTCGTTCACCTATGAAGGGAATCGCGTGACTTTGTCAGGGGAGAAGGCCCTACATTGCACAAAGTTCTCCTTCAAGTCATTGATGCCGGTCTTTAGAGCTGGTAAGATAGGAAGGGAAGTGCTTCTTGCTACTTCTACTGCTACATCGTCGACTCCAGATATTTCACCGAAATTCCCACTGCTACTCCAAGAGTTCGCTGATGTGTTTGCGATTCCTACATCTTTACCTCCAATCAGAGGGAAGGAACACGCAATTATACTCAAGCCAGGAGTAAATGCAGTATCTGTTCGTCCTTACAGGTATCCACACGCTAGTAAAGTGGCTATGGAACAGATGGTGAACGACATGCTTGCTACTGGGATAATCCGTCCTAGTACGAGCCCTTTTTCGAGCCCTGTTTTACTGGTTAAAAAGAAAGACGGTTCTCTGCGCTTTTGCGTTGATTACAGGTCATTAAACAGAGCTACGATATTGGATAAGTACCCTATTCCAGTCATAGATCAACTATTGGATGAACTTCATGGCGCATCTGTGTTTTCAAAGTTGGATTTACGATCAGGGTATCACCAAATACGAATGGCGGAAGAAGATATTCATAAGACTGCTTTCAGAACAGTGGAAGGGCATTATGAATTTCTGGTTATGCCTTTCGGCTTAACTAACGCGCCTGCAACATTCCAAGCGCTGATGAATCAAGTGTTTAAACCTTTCCTTCGTCGGTTTGTCTTGGTATTTTTTGACGACATTCTTATTTACAGTAAAGACGAGGAGACTCATGAGGATCATTTGCGGCAAGTGTTACAAGTTTTAAGAGAACAAAGTTTGTTTGCGAATCAGAAGAAGTGTTCTTTCGGCGTTGAGACTGTTGAGTACTTAGGACATATGATTTCAGCAATGGGAGTGGCAACTGATTCAGCTAAGATTGCGGCGATGAATGATTGGCCAGAACCAAAGACAATAAAGCAGCTGCGTGGGTTTCTCGGTCTAACGGGTTATTATAGAAAGTTTGTACGGGATTATGGGACTATTGCGAGAGCTTTAACAACGTTACTAAAGAAGGATCAGTTTTTTTGGTCCCTGGAAGCACAGGCAGCCTTTGAGGGGTTGAAATACGCAATGGTTCACGCACCGGTATTAGCTTTACCGGATTTCACGAAGACATTTGTGATTGAATCGGATGCTTCGGGGTTTGGTTTAGGTGCAGTTTTGATGCAAGATAAAAGGCCGATAGCATTTTTCAGTCATGCGTTGACACCACGAGAGCAACAGAAACCAGCTTACGAAAGGGAGTTAATGGCGATAGTAATGGCTATCAGGAAGTGGAAACACTATTTGTTGGGCCGCAGGTTTCATGTTCATACCGATCAGAGGAGTTTAAAGTTTCTGTTAGAACAAAAAGAGGTGAATATGGAATATCAGAAGTGGTTAACTAAGATTTTGGGATTCGATTTTGAGATATTCTACAAGCCAGGACCAGAAAATAAAGCAGCAGATGGCTTATCAAGAAGTATGTCAGTGTCGTCCTTATTGCTCTCTTTAACGGTTCCAACAGTTCTGCAATGGGAGGATTTGTTTAAGGAAATCAGTGAGGATAAACAGATACAGGAGACGATTTCAAAAGTTCAGACAGGGGCATTACAGTCGAAGAAATATCAGGTTATTGAAGGGAAGTTGTGGTCAAAACATCGCCTGGTACTACCTAAATCATCACGTTTCATATCAATAATTCTGCAAGAGGCTCATGATAGTAAAGTGGGTGGTCATTCCGGGGTTTTGAAGACAGTTAAACGTGTGCAAGGGTCGTTTTTTTGGAAAGGAATGTTTAAACAGATTCAGCAGTATGTGGCTTCATGTGGGGTTTGTCAGACTCATAAGCACTCAACCTTATCTCCAGCAGGTTTACTTCAGCCATTGCCGATTCCGGAGAAAGTTTGGGATGATATCAACATGGATTTCATCGAAGGTCTACCGACATCTAATGGCTTCAATGTGATTTTAGTCGTGATCGATCGTTTGAGTAAATACGCTCATTTCATTAGCCTCAAACACCCATTTACGGCTTTGGATGTGGCTAGGAAATTTGTTAACGAAGTGGTGAGATTGCACGGATTTCCGAAGAGCATAGTTTCCGACAGAGACAAGATATTCTTGAGTGTTTTCTGGACAGAGGTTTTTCGTTTGGCAGGGACTACACTTAAATACAGCACAGCGTTTCATCCTCAAACAGATGGACAATCTGAGGTGTTGAACCGGTGTTTGGAAACTTATTTACGTTGCTTCAGTTCGTCTCATCCACGTTCATGGCATGCTTATTTGGCTTGGGCGGAGCTTTGGTATAATACC
Organism: Brassica napus; assembly: GCF_020379485.1. Classification (NCBI taxonomy): domain Eukaryota; kingdom Viridiplantae; phylum Streptophyta; class Magnoliopsida; order Brassicales; family Brassicaceae; genus Brassica; species Brassica napus. The sequence continues at coordinate 14,059,150 of NC_063437.1, read as the reverse complement.
ACTTATCATAAATCACTACAAACAACCCCGTTTAAAGTGCTTTATGGTAGGGAACCTCCTCCTTTGCTGCGTTTTGAGCCAGGGTCTACTGCGAATTACGAATTGGACTTGGCTTTACAAGAAAGAGATGAGATGTTGGAGGTTTTGAAGCAGAATTTGATGAGGGCGCAGGAGATTATGAAGGCTCAGGCAGATAGATCAAGAAGAGATGTGGAGTTTGTGGTGGGGGATATGGTTTATTTGAAGCTACAACCGTATCGCCAGAAGTCGGTGGAGAGACGTTTTTGTCAAAAACTGGCGGCGAAGTTTTATGGGCCTTATAAAGTGGTCGAAAGGATAGGTCTCGCGGCGTACAAATTACAACTTCCTGTTGCGGCTCGTATACATCCGGTGTTCCACGTTTCACAACTGAAGTTAGCGTTGGGTCCGCATGATCAGAGTAACGTTCTTCCACCGGGGAGTATTACAACAGCAGAGGAGTTGTTGGAACCAGATGATATCTTGGCTAAACGTTATGATGCGAAGGGCCTATTGGAGTTGTTAATTCATTGGAAGGGTAGATCATCTTTGGAAGATTCGTGGATGTTGTTGGAGGAATTTCGAGCGTTTTTTCCTTCTTACCAGCTTGAGGGCAAGCTGGATTTCGTTGGGGGAAGTATTGATAGGCTCAAGAAAGTATATTACCGTAAGGGGAGAGGGAAAGGAGCGTTGGAAGAGTGAGGAGGAAGAGTGTTGGTGAGAGGAGAATAAAAGAGAGGAGAAACGTCTGTTTCGTCAAGAGTCTTTGCCGTTATGGTAGTTACATTGGAGGGAAGTGTTTAAATAGAGTCTGTAGTTCATTTGAGTCTCTTATGCTTTGTTGTAGTTAACACTAGACGATATGAATCTATGTACACGATCGATATGAGATCGTTGGTTTAGAGAGATACTCGACATGAGAGTGTAGCTCGAGATCATACTACAGAGTGTAACCGTTTCTCAGTGATATACAGAAGAATCTTTCATAGTCTTTAGCTCTTACTGATCTAAAGTCTATCATTCTAATTCTCTAGATGGTATCTAACAACATTTTTGTGGAACTAGTAGCATATTTGTCTCAAAATTTAGCATATTTGTCTCAAAATTAATTTCAACAATCTCTTTCATTTTGCTTATTTAAATATTTGAAAAAATCTTACTGGGACAGACGGAACAATAATAATCTCTTCAAATTTATGGATTCTTGTTTATTTCTACATAATTCTACTGCAAATGGTAAAAATAGTAATAAAATTAACAAAATTGTCGAAAGGTAAACATTAACTTTTTACCCAAAAAAAAACATTCTTGTAAGATCAATTTTGTACAATGACTTTGTTTTCTTTCTAAACAACAAATATTTTATTGATCACCAAAAACTTGAGGTCACGAATAAAAATTATGATATACAATATCTTTTGTGGGGACAGACGGAAAATTACTAAATTATGTTTTAATATTCTACAATAAAATATTTGGATCTGGAGGAATCTTAAAATATTAGAATCTTTATAAAGTTTCTTCCTTATCGAGATTTTTTTTGTCATCTTAAAACGGAAGTCATAATTTTTTATGCTCAAGTTTTTTAGATTATCCTTCAAAATTATTAAAACACAAGTCAAAGAACAATGTTTAGTGGGAAGCGCAAACACAATGATATTTACACTTTCTGAGAAACTTGGTTAATGATGAGAGTTCAGTTGAAGCATTATGGATCAAAGGTGTAAGCAGTAGAGATATTCCACTCAACAAATAAAGAAGAATTTGTTGGAGAAAGTGGTGTCGAAGAATAAAATAAAGAAGACTAACTTTATTTGTACGTATGCAGTATGTCATATAAAACGCTCAACAAATTATCATGAAGACATATTCATTTAAATGCTCGTGGTCAAAGAAGAAGTCAGTGTGTTTCTCCCATTTGCTTTTGTCGGAAACAAAAAGATTAGAACAAAGAGTTACTACTACACACACTGGCGGAACTATATTATTAGTTTTATTGAAAATTGAGGAAATGCCTGCCCCATGCACATTCGGTTGAAAACTTTGTTATCTAAAATGGTATGCCACATGACATGTTGTCACGTTCGCTAGATCTACTCATGTAACCAAATCTTCTTAACTTTGTTTGTATGATCAAGCAGCCATTTCTTCAACAGGAGCATCACTCCCGAGCTTCTTGATGACCAGTTCATTGCTTGTCTGGTCAACATCGAGAAGAATAGTGTCATCCGCAGAAAATTCTCCTTTCAGAACTTTGTTGGCGATCTCCTTCTTCACAATCTTCTCAATAACTCGCTTCACCGGTCTTGCCCCATTGTTGGGGTCAAACCCTAGCTGAGCAAGGTGGTCCACTGCTTCTTGTGTGTACTCAAGTTTTATTTTACTCTCTTCCAACCTATTCTTGACCCGTTTCATCTGCACCCATTGGAAACAATTCATTTATACCAAACCTAAAAAAGCTAAAAATATGTAAAACCTAAAAAGACTAAAAATAAATTACATACCTGAATCTCCACGATTTTGGATATTTCTTTTGTATCCAAAGGCTGGAACACAATGTATTCGTCGATTCTGTTCATAAACTCTGGCTTGAAAGTTTTTCTTGCTAACTCCACAACTTGTTGCTTCATCGTCTCATAAACAGCCTCTTTGCGGTCTTCATTGCCCCGGAAAGTATCGAGTATGCTTTGAGCTCCTATGTTAGACGTCATTATCACAAAGCAGTTTCTGAAACTCACCGTCTTCCCTTGAGAATCAGTTACTCTACCATCGTCTAGTAACTGAAGCAAAATATTGAAGACGTCAGGGTGGGCTTTCTCGATCTCATCAAACAGAACCACCGAGTAAGGTCTCCTGCGCACAGCTTCGGTTAACTGCCCACCTTCTTCATAACCGACAAAGCCAGGAGATGCACCAATGAGCCGCGAGACGTTGGATTTTTCCATGTACTCACTCATATCGATCCTCACTATCGCGTTGTCAGTGTTGAAAAGGTATCCAGCTAGGGCCTTGGCAAGCTCGGTTTTACCAACACCTGTTGGACCCATGAACATGAAACTTGCTATTGGGCGGTTAGGGTCTGAGAGACCGGCCTTTGAACAGCGGATAGCATCTGCTATTGATTCTACAGCCTTTCCTTGACCGATAACTTTCTTGTGAAGCACGTCTTCTAAGAGAACCAGTTTTTCTTTCTCTGATTGCTGAAGATTTGATAGTGGAATACCTGTCCACTTGCTTATTATCTCTGCTATGTGGCGATCGGTTACCCCTTCTTTGAGTAGTGGCAGTTCAGACCCTCCTGACTTGGTGAGATTCTTCTCAGCTTCTTCTAACTGACTTTGGAGGGACATAAGTGTTCCATACTTAAGCTCAGCAGTACGGTTTTGACTATATTCACGTTTAGAAGATACATCAATCTGTTAAAAAAAAACATTTAAAGTGTTAGGAGTACATTAAGCATTTTGTAAACCCTAGACCGAATACTGGAATTTATTTTTTATGAATGAATGTAAAAATTTATTCAATCAAATCAAGTATGTATATTCTAAGAATGTGTAAACGCTAAACCGAATAGTGGAATTTTATTTACATCTTCTCTAAGGGAACGTAGTTTAGTAATGAGAGACTTGTCTTCCTCCCATTGCTTAATGAGTTCTTTCTGTTTATCCTTGAGCTTGGTCAAATCATTCTCCATCTCCTTTTCCTTTTTAAAGAAAGCTTCAGATGATTTAAACGTAGCTTTTCTCAAAGAAAGCTTCTCCATCTCCAGTTTGATCACAGCTTTGTCTACTTCTTCGAGTTCAGTTGGTTTTGAAGTGGTCTCCATCTTCAGCTTTGCAGCAGCTTCGTCAACCAGATCAATAGCTGAAACAAAGACATCTTATTGTAAACACACAAACATTTTCACAATAAAAAATGATTACGTGAAGTGCAAGTTTCATACCTTTGTCCGGAAGAAAGCGTTCAGTTATGTAGCGGTCTGACAAAACTGCTGCCGAAACAAGGGAACCATCTGATATCTTAACACCATGGTGCTTCTCGTACCGCTGTCTTAACCCCCGAAGAATCGAGACGGTGTCTTCAACAGATGGCTGACCACAGAACACTTGCTGAAACCTACGTTCCAGCGCTGGATCTTTCTCTATGTATTTGCGGTATTCACTTAGGGTAGTTGCACCAATGCATCGCAGTTCACCTCTTGCAAGCATTGGTTTCAAGAGGTTGCTCGCATCCATTGAATCACCTTCACAAGCTCCTACACAAAGATACTATTCATTAACTTCCAACTCCTATAAGATCATAGTATTGGCAGTGAGACGTTTTATCATTTACTAATATATAAACAAGCACCTGCACCAACGAGAGTGTGGATTTCATCAATGAACAAGAGTGTCTTCCCATTGGAAGCAGTTATTTCCTTGACTACTGCTTTCAGTTTTTCCTCAAATTCGCCTCGGTATGAGGTGCCAGCAACCAACGAACCCATGTCAAGAGATATCACCTACGTTACATTAAGCAACAATGTAACAACAATCTTCTTTTGGCCCTCTAAAGGAAAAAAAATAAGTTAAAAAGAAATATGGAGCAACCTTCCGATTCAAGAGAGGTTCAGGGACTTCCCCTTTTACAATTCGCTGGGCCAACCTGAAAAAGATTAGTACCTCTCAGCTTATGTAGTTAAGCGTCTATACATAAAATATATATGCATGTAAACCATAATATATATGCATGTAAATCACTACACAAAATTTTTTTTTGATACAACTCTTATAAAATTTTGGCATTTAGCTCAGAACCATCTCTCGCTAAAGTTTCAATTAGATAAATAATTACAAGCCTTACCCTTCTGCTATAGCAGTTTTTCCTACACCAGGTTCACCGATGATAACAGGGTTGCTTTTTGTCATCCTGCATAGTATCTGGATGCAACGCTTGATCTCATCGTCACGTCCAATTAGAGGAGGGAGCCTTCCTTGTCTAGCCATCTCCGTTAAATCAGTTCCATACTTTTCAAGTGCACTTTGATCTCCATCCTTAATGAAAGACAAAACCAAAGATCAATGAATTAATGAATTAAAATCGACACACTAAAACATGTCCAATGAAGTTTCTAGTTAAGTTTCTAACAGCTAGTATATATTAAAATAATTAAATAATAGAATAGGAGGAGAGAAGATGAAATAAGATTCTAAAAAAAAGAACCTGCAAGAAACTCTACACAGATACTTCATTGACATATGTCACATTTCAGAGCTTTACATTTTCTTTTTAATTAAAGAAATTTTATTACAAAATTGTATTACAATAATATTACTATTTTTAAGATGAGAAACTGATTTTTAGACCACCAACCGTAGACATGAAGCGGCGCGGAGAAGGGAGTTGGAGAGAAAGAGGTAACATTTGGCCACGAGAAGTAGCTTGAGTGGCTGAAGTTATGCCGTTCCTGGGAGCTCCGATGAAGGAACTTGGCCGGAGAAGAAAGGAACTTGAGTTGAAGTGAGCAGCGGCAGAGAGTGCGCGAGAACGGAGGAGGAGAGAGGGTCTCGACAAAGCATTGTGAACCTTGATGGCTGCAGAAATAGACTTCGACAATCTTCTGTACGCCATGTCAAGCTTGATTGAACAAGAAGAAGAGTGTTTGATTTTATTTTATAAAGAGGAACTGAGGAAGACAGGTTTAATTAGTGTGCTTGGCGAAGAAGCAAACGAGTGTTTGGAGAAGACGCAAACTAGTGTTTTAATGAATAAGAAAAGATTTTCGTACATACGTTTAAAAGGAAACATAATTACAGCAAAAATAGAAAAGTTAACTATGAAATTAAATCTTATGTCAGAAACGTAAATAATTATTAGCTGATGCATGTGCATGCATGAATTTAATTTGAAAATAATACAGTATATATTTGAAAATTACACAAGTTATTCTTAATATATATATATATATATATATATATATATATTTATTGAATCAACATTATAATGAGCCAGTTTCAATGCTCTTTAGCGCGCCAGGTCAGCATTTTGTGGACTCCACCTTTAAGAAAATAAAAAAATGTCAAGTCCATGGCTCGAACCCAGGTTTTTGAAATATAAATACCATCATTTATACCACTAAACTAAAAGATACTTTGTACATTGATGGCCGAAACTAATATATATAGTTATTAAGGTCGGAAGCCCTTGCTTCTTTGGTTTCCTCTGAGGGTCAGACCTACAAATGTATTATGAGTTTTATTTTAAAATGAGATTCATCACGTTATAGGAAAAAAATCTCAACTTTGCAACAATTATAGTTTTCCTATATTGTAAATTGTCGTCGTTTAACATGAGTTAGGATTCTTTCCATCATTGTCTTAGACAAGTCTGAGTTACAGAGTTGCGCCGTGTGTCTATTCATAATCTATTTTTTTCACCGGTGAACTTTTCATCTCCCCATCTTAAATCGCTTGATCATAAATGTTCCTGAGGGGCTAATGTTCCTGATTTGTAGCCCCTCTGTAAACCCTATATATATGATTCTCATCTTTGATGAACCCAATCTGCATCTCCAGAAAACTCATTGATTCCTCTTATCTTTAACCATCTTCTAAAAAATGTCTCTCTCTGCCTCTACAGTTCCTCAAACCGGCGTCCCCGGCGTCTATCACTCAATCTTCGAGTCTCTCCGTCTTGGTAGTAGTAGTCAGAACATAATCTCTGGCCTCCCCCGCTTTTGGAATTCCCTAAACTTCAAGAAAGACAAGGAGTTTATGGGAATCACAGTTCTCTTCCTTGATGAAAAGGTAAGTTAATCTTCGATCCATCACAGTTATTTAACATAATTGTTTTTAATAGATTTTCTCATTCTTTGTTGAATAATATTATTTGTAGATACCGTGATTTATGGGTTTATTCCCGCTAGACGTGCTAATCATTACATGTCATCTTTGAAAGCATGTTCCATTGTGAAAGTCGATCGTTTTGAGGTTGCTAAGTGCTCAAGCATGTACAACATAACTGATCATCCATTCCTCATTCGTATCATCTCACCAACCATTATTGATGAAGTCATCACGAGTGCTCCTCAGATAATCTCCAGTCATAATTAGATTGTTCGAAAATCTCCAAGTGATTGCAAATACAAACCTAAAACTCTCATGTATATTATCATATTGCATCTGAGTTTATATTTTGTTTCAGTATCATAACTGATATTTAAACTCGCAGATATAGTTGGGCAAATCCGTTTTGTCCAGTGCTTTGACCTCACCAAAAAAACAACTCGAGTCGTTATCTGGCTCCTCATTGATCCGTAAGAAACACACAATTCCCTTTATATTACTGTCTATATTGTGCTAACATCAATAATCAAAAATATTTTCTACCCAAGATATGTGGTCGTCTATTTATCTCCCTTACTTGTCAAACTAATTTTACACAAACTTTTTTTACAGCTTAAAAGAAACCACAACAACCCAAACAATCAAAACACCAAAAACTAGAATCCCAAAAAGATGAATCATTAATGATCACCTTTTTTTCTTGTCTAAACTTACAAATAAACTTCAAAACAAATATACCAAACTAATCACCTTAACTAAAACTCAACGACACAATACATTGAGTCAGCTAAACAAATACAAACTACTCGGCCATCTATTTAACAATTTACAAACTTACTTTCGTAGATGCTTACGAAGAAGATAAAAATGACAACCAAAATCGGTGAAATTACCTAAACAAAAAAGCAGAGTAAGTTACAAACTCTGATAAATACAACTAACAATGATTAATTTTTGTTTACATATTACCCATCAAATAAAAGAGAAACAAACACAACCACACCAGGAGATACAAGAGACAATCCCGACAGACACAAAGGCGGCAACAACATCTCCACCTGTTCACTCATCTGGTCTTATGAAAATAGCTTGTCCAGTCTCAACAGACCAATGCTATTGTTTTCTTATGAGAAATACATATATTTGTTTAAAACTCATTACAACCCAAATACTCAAAATTATCACTCATTTTATAATTATTTCTACAAGTCTTCATGTATTTGTTTTAAAGGTCGGATAAAAGCAACAAGTTAAAAAAAAACATATAACAAACATAATAAAGATAATAAAAATTATTACTTAATACACACAACCTACATAACTAAATTAGAGAAAAAAATATCCAGAAACAAAAGGTACTCTCAACAATCTTAATATAATTTAATTTATGTACTCTCAACAGTACAAAAGACAAATTAAAAAGACAAACAAACAATAAGTCTCAGTGACACTACAAGCAACACCACGAACTATATCAATCATATTACTAACACAGTTTAATCTTTCATAAGTGAAAAACAATGTATACACAGTTCATCATCACAACTCTAATCCAATAACAATAAAAAAACTTGAAAAACAATGATCAATCCAAAACGCAAAATTCACAGCTATAACAACCCTAGCAAATACAAGAACTCTGTTCACAACTCCGCGCTTGCGCGGAGACAATGCCCCTAGTTCTATAAATATGGTAGTTGGCATATTGTATGTATAAATACAGTATTTGAATTATATAGTAATTTTTAAATAAATTAATTATGATTAATATATGTATGTTGTGTGTAATTATTATGTTATCAAATTGATGGTGTAGCAAAGTAAAACAACAAGAAAAATATTTTCCACCAACGATTCAAATTATTGAGAAGAATGGAACCACCATTGGAAACGACTATTCTCAACTTTATGAACTTCATGAGTTTGTACCAGCATTGTCATTCATCTTAGATCACAATATCACACCATGGACCATATCAGAGGTGATATCAGTCTGAATTTAGGTTAAACCATGTCATTCTATTTAAATAGAAGTTGTCATTGTCTTCGCACCTAGTGCCCAATAATATATATGCATAAACACTGCAACAAGTTGAAAAATTAAACTAACACAAAAGAGCTCTCATGTATCCTTTTGAAGCATTAGAGATGAAAGATCACTACCACCACCACCATTATTCATCGTCGGAGTTTGTTCATTCCGACGCCTCCGCTTCCCATAACTACTATTAACCGCCACCTCTTGCCATCCTCCAAACGTCAAATTACTAGAAAACGTATCCTTCACACTCTCCATCACTTCCCTCTCTACCGGAGACAATCTCTCCATCGAAATCCCTGAAGCAGCTTCCTCAAACTCCCTCATACACGCAATCTACACAAAAACCAAATACAAAATCAACTTCCGCTAGTTCCAAAAATACCAAAATGATCCATCCTTTTTTCCTTACCATATTCATGACTTGGTTCTCAAGAAACGCTTCTCTGTTTAGTTTGGTGATACTTATCCGAGCGTACCACTCCATGTAAGCTCCATCATCCACTACATTGCCACCTCCAGAACTGTCCACGATATGGTCTCCACGCTCAGCCCATTCCTCGCACGCTGCAGTCATTGACGTGTCCAAGTCATCAAGCCGCCGGTTCTTCCTGTCGCGGCGTTTCACTTTCTGAGGTATCGGCTGTCGTTTCCCAAACTGCCTCAAACACCTGTCAGGAAAATGCAACTCAATCTTCTCGAAACATACAAGAGTCGTCTTCGATCTTCCTAGACTCAGCTTGGCTTTAACATGAGGAGGGATCATGTTCTCATATCTTTCATACGGGCACCAACAGATCTGCATCTTCACAACACTCAAAAATCAACAACCGGTCCTAGGCCAAGCCTGATGAAACATTCGTCTCTGTCCCCCAAAATTTTTGAAAAAAAAAAAATTCAGGCCCCAAACTATTAAAATCTTTACTAAATCGTCTACGGCCCCTAACTACAAACATTCTTAAAAGATGAACTGATGAGGTGTTTGTTACCTTGGTTGGATCTAGATCATCAAGCTCTCTCCGGTACTCAGAGAGATCAGTTTTGGATCTACTTCCTTTACCTTTCCACAACAGAGCGAGCGGGAAACTCGCTTCGGCCTTCTCCGGCCTACCAATATCCAAATGAAAGTAACTCCAACACTACACATACACACACACACGAAACAATCAAAACCAAGAACTCAAAAGGCTCTACATTAAAACGAGCAAAAACCAAACCTGAAGCAACGTCAAGCATCCACAAATATTACTCTGAGACTTAAGCGACGCGTTACCAAGCGCCCTATAAAGACAAGCCAACGCAGCAGCTCCCCAAGCGTACCTCCCAGCTCGATCAAAATCCTCAAACAAAGGCAAATACTTCACCGAGACTTTATCACCATCAGTAGTAGCGAAGATCGTACTCCCAATCAGATACAAAAGATAAGCCCGAGTGTGACACTTCACAACGTCGGAAGAAGCGTCTTCAGGACACTCGGAGAACGTTCTCTTGAGCCAGTTAAGCTTCACCCTCGAGCAGTTCACTTCCTTGTTGGCTGCAGACGGGAGCTTCCCGAGGAGTCTCCCACACATGTCCATCGCAGCCTCGTCGCCTACTTTGGGACCCACGACGGGGTCTCCGTCGATCTGGAGGCCGAGGACTAAGGATACTTCGTCGAGGGTGATCGTCGTTTCGCCTAAGGGGAGATGGAATGTGTTGGTTTCTCTTCTCCACCGCTCGACGAGAGCGGAGATTAGAGAGTTGTTTAGAGTCATTGGGCCGATTCTGCGGAAGAGGCCGAAGCCTGCTTTGTCGACGAGCTTGGTTTGTTGGTCTGTGAGCTTCCATTGGTGGAGGAGTGAAGTGTGTTCTTGGCAACGGAGGAGACCTCGTTCCTGTTGGGAAGAAAGAGATGAGATTTGAAATTGAATTGAAAATTGAAAGATAAAAGGGAGTTCGGACAGGAACCTGTGCTTCCCAGACAGCAGATGAAACATGGAGTTCTTGTTCGTACAGTACAGATGGATCAACGGGTCCGACATCAATATCCATGGAGGATGCAGATGAAGAAGAAGTAGTTTGGGGAAGGAAAGCTAATTGTACCCTAGATTCGACTCGGTGTCTGGGTCATATCAGCTGTAACCAGTTATTTTGGGTTGGTTAAGTTTAACCGAATATGTGAACCATGGTAATGGATTGTTCAATTTAGACTATAACCGAAACAAAACCAAAATAACATCCAAAAGTGAGCTATCTGAGTTAAACCGAGTATGTGAACCAACACCCTTCAGGTAGAATATGGATGCCACGGATGATGCATAAGTTCATTCATGTCGGTCTTTCACGCAACTTAAATTTAGATCATTATCACGCATTAGTTAGCGATTACAGTACAAAACATGTTGTGCCAATTTTTCAATTTTTTCGGCTCCTACAAAACATACATTAGTTAAGACCTAAGACTAGAGCATCAGTGTGGCTGATGATGAGTGATGAAGTAGTAGCGTTTCGATAATCCTAGTTAGTCTTCCGCTTGATGGATATGTAACACTCGCGGCAAGGCAACATACATGAAGGAACCAACCAAAAATGCGCACGTGGTGGTTCATTGCTCACTTCACGGACTCTTTGGAGGTTTGAGTTAAACGACAAGTAATCACCGGAATCTAAAGATAGCTTCAGTTGGTAGGAGAACTTGTCTGTTCCTGGTCCAATACAGCAGGCATAGAACATCCGACCGTCTGGCATGTCGAACCACTCCACAACCACAACTTCTCCTTCTCCTTCTCCTTCCGTAGTCCGTTCCTTGAGAATGATCCTCTTAGCCACGGAGATAAGCAAACGCATGACCGTTCCACATTTAAACATGCTCAAGGAAAAGGACACGCCATCAACGCTAGGTGCCGCAATGATGTGTTCAGTAACGCTGTGTTTACATAAATCCTTGAAGGAGCAAGTAAAGTCACAGCTGCTAAAAGGGCAAGTACGCTGGGTGAAAGGACAATGATTGACATGTGCTGATGTTTCAGAACAAGAGACGACCACGGAGCAACCAGCATTGGGACATGGAACTCTAAGTAGTTCAATAACCCGCTCCATGGCTCTGTTTCGGGAAAGAGTGGGTAAGGAGCATGTTGCACACTTCTGGCTCAACTTTTCACAGCAAGTAGAGCATACTATATGGCCATTATCACACTATAAAAAGAAGACAATGTGAGAGGAGAAGTGCGGTTGAGGTAGAAACAGATTGAGAAATGTAACCTGGAAGATGGGGATGGTGAGGGGATGAAAGCAAATGGGACAGTCTGTAACATCCAGATCCAGCAGCGTCGCAATGCGTTCGGTCGGAGAACGTTGCCTCTTTTGCGAAGTTGTTCTGTTGGTGCGTACAATCGGTCGGTCGTCGTCGGACTCTCCGCTCACCATTTTCGAGAGAGAAGTCTCAGAGACAAGCGTCGTTGGTCAATCCAAAGAGCTCTGCATCTCGAAGCCCTAGCTGATAGTCTTGGTTCCGTTTGTTGTTCAGGCCCATTTAAACTACAGTAACGGGCTCTGTATCTTGAAGCCCATTACAGTTTCTTCTGCTTTTCACTTCATTCTTCTTCGTTATTTTCTCTTTCTGAATTTTAAGGCGACAAATGTCTTCACAGTTATCCGAGTGTTTCTGACTTTGTCTTTTCTCCTGAGCAGAGATCGTATTCTCCACTAAGCTTAACAGGTTATTTTCTTCCCCAACATTTCAGGCTTTTTGTAGGGTTTAGCTTCATTCCTCTGTGTGGCTATGTTTTCAAATTGTTAGCTTTGTCTTCTTCCCGTGTAGTAAAAATACAGACGTTTCTAGGGTTCTGTCTTGTTTTAGCGATCAAAACTCTGTCTTTTCTTTCTCTGGGGTTTTGTCATGTTCAACATTTCAACTCTTTTCTATTGTTTTGTAAAAGGTGATGGACAGAATCAGTGGACTATCCGACGAGTTACTGGCCAGGATACTAACCTTTGTTCCGACAAAAGTTGCTGTCTCCACCAGCATTTTATCTAAACGATGGGAGTTTCTTTGGACGTGGGTGCCTAAACTGGAGTTCGTGGATAACAAGTACGAATCATACCTTGCAATTAAGGATTTCATCAACAAGAATCTGCCGTTACTCAAAGCTCCCGTCATAGAGAGCTTCCTCCTCAAATGTTGTTCATCATTTTTTCAACCTGAGGATATCACTCAGTGGGTTGCAACTACGGTTTCTCGCCGCATCGTTGAGCTAGATATCGACTGTGTATACTGTTGGTCGGGAGATCCTTGTTTGTTATTGCCGAGCAGCTTGTTTACCTGCGAATCTCTAGTGACTTTGAAACTCAACGGCGAGATGATTCTGTTGGATGTTCCTCGGACTATCTCTCTACCTTCGTTGAAAACTCTGCATCTTGGATGTGTTACTTACTCAAAAGAAGATACTTTCCGACTGCTTTTGTCCTACTGCCCTGTTCTTGAAGATCTGGTTATTAGACGAAGTGGGCATGACAATGCGAAAGCGATAGTTGTTATCAGCCCTTCCTTGCAGAGGCTAACCTTACCGTTAGATGGTGGAACTTCTTCGTCTGATGAGTTTGTTATAGTAACCCCTTCTCTGAAGTATTTCAATGTTGAGGATTACAATGGGAGGCACTCTTACTTTGTCGCTCATATGCGTAAGGTTGAAGAGGCAGATATCACTGTTGATGAATATCTTGAGATGGTCTTTGAATCGATCACATCTGTCAAACGCCTTTCGCTTTGCGTCTTGTTCGACTTTGAGGAAAGGGTATATTCTTCTATCAACTTCAAGTACACAATCTCTATTATGTAATTTTACTTGCCTTTTGTTATTACATTGCATCTCATGTGTGCAGTATATGTATCATGATGGTATATTCTTTAGTCAGCTTGAACATCTGAAGTTAGGTGTAAGCTTTGATTATTGGTCCAAGTTTCTTTTTCGGTTGCTCCGGGATGCTCCTAAGCTGCGAGTCCTCAAACTCTACGTCTATGTAAGTTTCTTCCTTTTGACTAATTTTCTGTATTCTTTGTTGTAGTCTTCATATATAGTTCTCTCTTTCTTTCTTTTTTTTGTTTAACTCAAGAGTGGTGGACGTTTCAAGAAGTATGAGCCGATTAGCTGGAACAATGACCCCAGTGCTGTTCCTACATGTGTGCTGGAGAGCCTTGAAACTTTCGAGTTTGCAGACTACAGGGGAATGCAAGAAGAGAGAGACTTCGTGAGTTTTATCATCAAAAATGCTTGTCACTTGAAGTCCTCAACAATCACGCCTTGTACCAGAATGGAAACTTGTTCCTCAACAGATAGTTCTGATGATTAAGGTGATTATGAATTTGTTAGGCTTGTTTTGTTTTGTTGTCCAAGAACAGTTAGGAGCTTATATCATGTGTTGATTCTACACTACTGTCTTTTTTTTGGAACACATTTCTACACTACTGTCTTTTTTTTTAAATGTTTTTCAAGTGTTATTATTTTCGGTTTGGTTAGCTTTTGTCTCTTATTGGTCGAAGTTACTCTTCTGGCTGTTCCCTGTTTTTCTGACTAAAAGCAATCTACGTTGTGAGTGAAGAAGTCGTAGCTTCTTCATGATCCTAGTAAGGCTCCCCGCTTGATGGTTATGAAAAACATGTAGTCAGGGCACGTGGATGAAGGAACAAACATAACAGACCCACCTGGTAGTTCATTGCTTACTTCACGGACTCTTTCGAGTTTTGATCTAGAAGACAAACGCTTACCGGAAGCTGGAAACAGATCGAATTTGTAGGCGTAATCGTTTGTTCCTGGTCCAATACAGCTAGCATATATAATTCGACCTTGAGGCATCTCGAAACACTCCACAACCACAATTTCTCCTTCTCCTTCTCTAGTCTCTTCCTTGAGAATGATCCTCTTACCACTTAAGGGTCTTCTTATAAACATGGCCGTTCCATATTCAAACGTGTCTGAGGACTCGCAGTGTTAAGCAGCAACGAAGTGTTCATATAAATCCTTGAAGGAGCAAATGAAGTCGCAGCTGCTAAAAGGGCAAGGACGGTGGGTGTAAGCACAATGCTTTACATGTGTTGATGTTTCATCATAAGGGACAGCCTCGGATCAACCAGCATTTGGACATGGAACTGTAAGTAGCTCAAGAATCCGTTCCAAAGCTCTGTTGCGGGATGCCATGGTTAAGGAGCATGTTGCACATTTTTTACTCAACTTTCCCCAGCAAGAAGAGCATGCTATATGACCATTCTCACACTATATATGTTAAAAAAAAAAAGAGAGTTTATGATTAAAAAACTATTTATGAGAGGAGAAGTGCAGTTTCAGGGGTGTGAAATGTCAACCTGACCAACTCTAGTTAATCCATCTGGAAACCCTAACTGATTGTCTGATTCCATTTGGCCTTTTTATTTTTATTATTTTTTCTCCTTCAATATTAAAACCCAAAACAAGATAGCAAAACGACGTCTCTACAACACGGTCGCAAACTAGAAGATGAAGAAACATACGTTTGTAGAAAAGCTTCACGCAGCATATAGACAATTAAAAAAAAAACATAACCAAAGATTGGTGAGAGACAAAGAAGTAGGATGAAGCATCAAAAGCAGAGCGGAGCAGCAGCTTCCCCATTCAGTCGTCAGCCTTTCCAGCACCGAAAGGGTCATGATTCGGACCCAACTCCTCTCCCATATGGCGCTGCACCAGCCTGGAAAGATCAGACATGACCTTAGCCTCACGCTTGGCTTTCTCCTCATAGTTAAACATAGCCAACGCACGTTTGTCTTCAGCACTGTAAACCTGGTTCTCTTTCCTGATACGAATAGCATTCATCCTTTGATGCCTACTCCCACTCATGACATACCCAAGATCCTCAAACCTCTGAATCTCATCAGCGTTAAGACCCACTTCTCCTCTACGTGGGATACGTTTCCCTTGCTGAACGTACTGTGCTATAGCGTCTCCTTCACCGGGTCTTAACGCAGGACCGTAGCCCCTATGTCCTTCAGCTTTAGGACCCACCTCAGCTTCTTCATCTTCTTCAGGAGCTAAAGATTTCTTCTTTGATTCATTATTAACCATCTCTCTGAGCTTCTTCAACTCCTCCTCTTCACCAAGCTCAGTATCCTTCACCTTTTCTTCAAGTTTCGCCTTCAGATCAGTGTCAGTACCATCGCCTGACAGCTTCTTCCGCCTCTTGCTACGTTCTTCCCCAGAAGCACTCCTATGTCCTCGCTTCTTTGTGCTTGTTTTCTTCTTCTTACTTGTTCTACGTCCCCTATCTTCCTCGTCGCCTGAGAGGAGCTTCTTCTTCCGCCTCTTGATCTTTGACTCGGTGTGTTGTTGTTCATCACCACTAATCTCAGATTCAGAATCACTGTATCTTCTCTTCTTCCTAATACTTGTGCTATCATAAGAAGATCTCCTAGAGCTCTTACTCTTAATCTTCCTTCTACTACGTTGTCTCCTCCTATCTTCCTCATCAGAATCACTCTCTACAGATTCGCTATCGCTATCATAAGATCTCCTCCCCCTACGCTTCCTAGATCGATCAGTTTCAGATTGCGAATTACCAGAATCAGATTCGCCTTTGGCTTTCGGCAGGTTATCATCATCATCATGATCCCTCTCGTCCTCGTTCGGATCTCTCGGCGTGTTCCTCATCTTGATGCGTTTGAGCTTCCGGTACTCCTCGTAGCTCAGCCCCGATGATGAGTCCCATCCTCTACGCCGATCTTCATAAACTTCCCCTTGATTCTTCATCCCTAGGGCGTCGACGACGAGAGTATCTTTCCACCTTATAACTCCAGCTAACATTTGGCCTTTTTATTTAACTGTGGGCTTTTTTATTTAATTGTGGCTTTTTACTTTTTACTAAACATGTATTATTTATTATTGAGCTAAGAAATTACTGGGATTTTATTTCTTCTGCCTTTAATTTGAAAACCCATTACCTAAATTAGTCTCCACCAATTCGAATCAGGTGAATATATAAAATTCTTTTGGACGTTTTTTTTCTAATATATGTTAAATTTATTCAAAATAAATTAGTTTTTTTTACAGCAATGCATCATGTTTTTTTTTTGAAAAATTAGCAATCTCAAAAACCTATCATATTGCGACCAACATTTTTGATGAGCGATTCAAGATATTACTCGCTTCCCTCTTTTCTGTCCGCATCTGAAGCTGATGGTCTGTCTTGAAATTGTGGAGAAGATGAATGTAGTGACAAATTTCTAGCGGTTGAAACTTGGCATCAACTCATTGGGCGCAAGGTAGAGGTTCAGTGGAATAAAGTCGTCTGGTTTCCTCAAGGCATTCTTCGTTATGTTTTCATTACTTAGCTGGCTGTAAAAGATAGACTTGCAACAGGTCATCGTACTCGACAACCGAATCAGACTTGTTTTCTGTGGAGAATAGGATGAGAGGCGTGATCACCTCTTCTTTGCATGTCCTTATACTTTCACGCTTTGGTTACTGAGTGGTGGGGCAATCTGTTTGGCTTGGACCCACCTGGACTGGGATACAACAATGCATCGTCTACTCACAGGTTTGTTTGATCGTCGCGCCTTCACATCCTGTAGAGACTGGTCCTGCAGGTCACTATTTATTTGGTTAGCTTTTGTCTCTTATTGGTTGAAGTTACCATCTGTTAATTGGCTTTGGCCCTTTGGGGTTCACAACTACAGAGTATTGACAAATGCATGCTTTCACAGTTCTTCAAGCATTTCTGATTTGTCTTGTGATTCAGAAAGCAGAACGTTTCTCTTATTTGTTTGGCATATGACTAATATGAAATTAGGTCCACATCACACATTAATTTTTAAAGTGTTAGATGATATAGTTAACAAAGGGAACCTAATAAAAAAAAAGTAGATGTTGCATTAGATATACATTTCCTGATTGTAATTTTTCCAAAAGAAGAACACTCAAAAGCTCCTTTTCAAACTCTTAAGCACAAACATATATAGAGTAGGTAAGTGCGTGGCTTATATTGAAGAAGTGGTAGCTTCTTCATGATCCTAGCAAGTCTCCTCTCTTGATGGTTATGAAAAACTTGTAGTCAGGGCACGTGAATGAAGGAACAAACATAACAGACCCACCTGGTAGTTCATCGCTTACTTCACCGACTCTTTCGAGTTTTGATTCAGAAGACAAACGCCTACCCGAAGCTGGATACAGCTCGAATTTACTGGAGAACACGTCTGTTCCTGGCCCAATACAGCTAGCATATATAATTCGACCTTGAGGCATCTGGAAACACTCCACAACAACAATTTCTCCTCCTCCTCCTCCTTCTGTAGTCTCTTCCTTGAGAATGATCCTCTTACCACATAAGGGTGTTATAAACACTTGCGTTCCACATTCAAACATGCGAGAGGACTGGTAGTGTTTAGCAGCAAAGCAGTGTTCATATAAATCCTTGAAGGAGCAAATAAAGTCACAGCTGCTAAAAGGGCAAGGACGGTGGGTGTAAGCACAGTGCTTTACATGTGTTGATGTTTCAGCATAAAGGACAGTCGCGGAGCAACCATCATTTGGACAAGGAACTGTAAGTAGCTCGAGAATCCGTTCCAAAGCTCTGTTGCGGGAAGCCATGGTTAAGGAGCATGTTGCACATTTCTGACGCAGCTTTCCGCAGCAAGTAGAGCATGCTACATGACCATTCTCACACTATATGTCAAAAATAAGATTATGATTAATAAACTAATTTATGAGATGAGGAGAAGAGCAATTCAGGGATGAGAAATGTTAACCTGAAAGATGGGAATGGTGAGAGAATCGAAGCAAACGGGACAGTCCGTAGCATCCAGATCCAGCAGCGTCCCGGTGCGTTTCTTCTTCTCCTCAGATTCGGTGGAAGTACGTTGCCTCTTTTGCGAACTACTGTCGGTCAGTCTCATCTCGTCCTCGGAGCAACCTTCCATTTCGAGATTGGCAAGGCTCGTTGTCGATCTGACTAGCCAACTCCAGTTAGTAATCTGTCTGGAAACCCTAGCTGATTGTCCGGTTCTATTTGGGCTTTTTATTTAATTTTTGGGTTTTTACTTTTTACTAAACATGTAGTATTATTGAGCTAATAAATCAGCGTGCTTTTAGGCTAAAATATTCTCCCCCAATTTCGAATCAAGTGAATTTAAATTTCTTTTGCACGTTAGTAGAAATTGATGTTAGATATGATCGAAATATCTGGCAGAATACAGTTATTTTTCAAGTGTTGACAAAAAAAGAGAGATATTTTTCAAATACTAATTATGGAAGTGTCTATTTTCTTAAACTCCCATTTCAAAGGTAACTAGAGTTTTTGATCCGCGTACACATGCATGTGTTAGTTTATTTATAAATGAATATTTATTTGTACATGTGATAATATATATTTTAAAATTTACCTGTTTAATTTTTTTTTAATATGACATTACTAAACACAATAATTTTATAGTTTATATTGAGTAGTTTTATTTTATCATGTAAACCTTTAATTATATCATCCATTTATTTAGAATACGACTTGTAAAGTCACACAGATGTATTTTTATTTTTTATGGATCAAAATTTTATGATTATATATAATAAAATTGTTGTATAAATTATTTTTATGGATCAAGATTTTATGATTTTGTATATTAAAATTGTTGTATACTATTTATTATGTATATGTGGAATTAGTAAAATAATTACCATATAATATATGTAATTACAAAATGTATATATTGAATTAATTATTTTCAAACACACATATGTATAATAAAATAGGAAAAGATAAATAATACTAAAAGCTAGGTTTATTAATTATTGTTGCCATAATTTTTAGTTAGAATTTGATTTTGGAAATGTATTAATTAAAGAGAAAAAGACAAAAAATCCTAAAAAGTAGGTTAATTAATAACTTCAATTGCATGCTATTGTAAATAAGTTGAAAAACTAAGGGTTATTTTATTTTTGTATTTCTGTTTTAATAATATAGAAAATATAAATTACAGTCATCAATTTGGGATAACAGTTGCTTCTTCCGGCTGTTCCAATTTTTCTGTGTACAAGCAACCTACGGTGTTCTCTTATTACCGAGTGCTATTAGGCTTGTCTTAATGTCCTAAACAATTAGGTTTTTACTTTGAATGTGAACCTGCTCTTGAACGAAATATCTTCATGACTTCATATCATTTGTTTAATTCTACTACTGTCTGGTTAAAAATGGTTGTATGTTGCATATATTGCTATTTTAACCACATGTAAGAAAAGAGAAACGATCCCACGTTTATACTCAAATTCAAGAATCCAACACAAATCCTCTCACAATTCTATTAGATTGGAAGAAAGAAACTCATAAAATAATTATAAATAACAAAAGGACAAGTAAATAGAGTCGATCTGGAACATAAAAACACTAACGGGTCTTGTGGGGTTTAGAGATTTTCTTCTTTCTCTTCTTGACAGATTTGGGTGTCTTGTTCTTCCTAGCCTCTCTCTTCTCTTCTTTTACTTTCTTCTTGTGCTCTTTCCTTGCTGCTTTCTTGTCTTCAGGACCCAACTCCTCTTCACTCTCACTTCCACTTTCCTCTTCTTCGTTTTCACTTTCTTCTTCTCCTTCTCCTTTTTCTTCCTCTTTTCCCTCTTCAACATCAACCTTTACTAGCTGCTCATCTACTTTAGGAAGAGCATCCTTAAGCCCCGTTATTGTTTGGTACAACATGTCTCCTGTGTCCTGCCCGCTTGTTATCTTCTCCACATCAGCTTCCGGGTTCTTCACAGCGTCCAGAGACTTCGGTATGTATGACTGATCACCATAACGACCAAAACAATAAGATTGAAATAATCTTTCAGACATTATTTCTAATGACTAGATATATACTTTCACTTACCTTCATGAATACTGAATCCGCGATCTCATCCTCTACGGATAGCTCTCCTCGCTCTATCACTTTCCGTTGGACCTGACAAATATTACGCACTTCATTAGTTTAGCGTAAACGTGAAGGCTTCCACTGGTTAAACGTTACATACCTCTTCCAAATAGCTATCAACATTCTCGTCTGAAATCGTTGGGTCGACTATGAAGTCAAATAGCTCCCTTATGGTCATCACAGCAACACCATGTTTCTTGAAAAAATCCTGCACGTGAAATGTCGAAATAAAACTGCATGAGATACCATTATCCAGTCAAATCAAGTATTGTTAAAATCGTCAAGCACTTACTGAAACGTGGTCACAATCTTCCCGTAGAAAAGTGAGGGCAAGAGGATGGTCCAGGTCCACAGATTGTGAAACATCAATTATATAAAGGTGCCCCTGAGAAAAGATCAAGATAACATCAATAAGTGAGTCATGTAAACCCAAAAGAGGTACTTTAAGAACAAATTAACTCAAAACTCACCTCGAAATAAAGAATGTTATACTCACTGAGATCTCCATGAACCAGTTTGCACTTCTGATACAATGTTCTCATTTGGATTATCAACTGTACACAAAAAAAAATCAATACGAAAAGATGTCAGCAAAACCTCGTTATGATAGCAATGAGACCATAAAGATATTAAGACACTCGCATACCTCTAGATAAGACTCGCGTAACTTGTCTAGTGATAGTGCAGCATCCTTGAGACGCGGTGCAGCCCAGCCATCTCTTCCTGCAAATTTATATAATAAAATAAAATAAAAATCTTAGTTTGACTAGCTAACTGAAAAATATATACTTCATCATTTCTCTGTTTGAAACAAGTGAAATCATACATGAAATCAGAGTGAAAAAGATGAGAATTCTTGAATAAGTGACCAAAACAACAGATAATGCATCAGAGCGTACCAATAAACTCCATGACAAGAACATGAAGTCGTAGAAGTATGGGAACTGGACATCTAATTCCTGCTGCCTGAAGCCTGCCAATGAAATATGTATACATATAAAACTAAGGATTATGTTTGGAAAACAAGATATGTTAACCTACAGTTATCATGTTTCATATGTACTAAGTGTACTACCAAAATTCCTTATTCTAATTTCACTCATGTCTTAAAATGTAGCACACACCAATAACGAACTGTATGTAGATTTTTTTACCTCTTAAGATTTCTGTGTTCTTTCTCAGCCCAGGTCTTCACCATCTTCCGGGGATTATGCTTACAGTAGCCATGTCTGAAACGGTAATCTCCTTGTACATATCGATCTCGATCCCTAGAATCATCAAAAGTTGAAAACAGCGTTTCAAAGGGTCAATAACAATATGGTCTCAAAGTCCAAAACTTTTGATAAGAACATGTATTAAACTCACTTGAAGACCAGAACTGATGTCTTGTACACTTTTATTGCAAGTTCCGCACCATCAGATTTTGTAGCATGATACACATTAGCCTATAAAAGAGAGAGAGCGCTGTTAACAAACGAATCTATCTATACACGTTGGTGGTGCTACTTAAATAATAATTATCAAAAATGAGTTACATACTTCTTTGCCTGTGGATATACATCCATTAACATCATTAAACACACCACGATTAAGCATCCTAAACAACACCATACGTGTCCTCGGATCAAGCGCCTGGTCAAAACAAAAAACAACATCAGCACATTCCGACAAGATTGGTTTTTTTTTATAACAAAAAAGAAACTTTCACACCTGTTCAACTGTCGCCCTATCTGCTTTATCAGTGTTCCTGCTCCTCCCAATCTCCGTGTCTCTGAGACTCCCACGAATCGCAGTCGTCACAGAGTTCGACATCCCGACCTCGACTCTACCTTCCCACGCCTCCAAAGGGGAAGCTCGGACATGGCTGGAAAGCTTCTGAGCCTTGTTAGAAAGAGGCTGAAGAGCGCCTGAGTTAGGCCTAGCTCCATTTCCGCCGTGGGCGTTGGGACGACGAGCGTGGAGAGAGAAGCCGCCGCCGATGAGCTCGTCGTCGTCTTTGCCGTCGAGCCAGTCTAGAGCTTCGCCTATGTCGGAGTCTGACGAGATAGAAAGATCGGAGTCGTCGTCATCGTCTTCAATATGCTCGTCGTAATCCACAATCGCCGGAGAGATAGTCGGAGGCGGCTCTGCTATAACTTCCTCCATCTTTTTGTTTTGTTTGTTAAGAGAAGCGGCGAGAAAGATTCAGAGGAAGATATCGAAACCCTTTTTTTCTTTATTTATCAGCTACCCTAAACCGGTTTTCAATTAAATTGGTCTAGGTCTTTGGTTCGTGCTCGGTTTGAAAGTTTGGTCGATTTGGCTTTATCCCGTAACAAATTCTATTTGGTTAGATTTGGTTTTGCATTCTATTGGGGGAAAATATAGAATATGAGTAGTACACACAAACAAAAATAGCGATTACTCATTCTACAAAATTAGTTTTGTTATGTTCAGATGTTTTCATTTTGTTAAAGGGTTTGGTATGTTCAGATGTTTTTTTCGTTAAAAAGATAATTTTTATTTAGGGAAATCTGTTTTTTTAGAGCAAAAAAAAGGTAACTATGTCCCTTTAGACTAATCTGTACTACTTTATGTCCTATTAGACTAATTTTTTCGAAAATGGCAGTAATGCCCTTAAAATTGTAATTTTTTGAAAAAGATAAATAATGAGTTCGACAAGCGGGATCGATCGATCCAGATTTACAAGTTACAGTGGATCGCTCGATCCCGATAATTATTCAGAACAAAAAAAAACGCGAAATATATACTGATCGACCTGGTCCATTTCACTCGATCGGCGAAGGTCGATTCCTTACAGATCGACCGATCCACTAAGAATAGATCGATCGATCCCGTGCCCAGGAAAGAATCCCAAATCGATTTTTTTGGTTTTGTATGATTATATCCGGGTTGATTCCCACTTGATTTGAACCGACCAAGCATGATTTCAACTTTTTAAGCTCGATTTCTCTGGGACAAAACCCTTAATTTCCCATTCATGAACAAAGGGAGAGAAAATCAAATTCTCACCCAAAGTTCATTAACCCTAACTCACTCAATTCTCTGATTTGGACGATTATTTGGCCTAACTCATACAATTTCGTGAGCTTATTACGAATCTATCACTCTTTAGTTCGTTCTGCAAAGGTATGAAACTCTATCTCCACTTCTTTTTAGAGTTTGAAATTAGAAAGGTAAAAGGTAGATTTTTGAGTTAGTTAAGATATTTAGACTTCAATCATGTGTTAAGGTGATGATTAGAGAAGATTTTGTACACAATCATGGTTTAAATCATATTTTCGGGATAGATTTAGGGATTTTAGGTTTTTGTTATTAATAGATATATGTTGTATTGTTTTCAAATTTCAGGTATGGAGTTGGAGTTGCCTAATCGTTTATACGGTGAGGGATTGGAACCTCAGGTTAAGAAGATTAATAACAGCTGCCGACTAAAACTTCTCGAGTTGCTAAAAGAAAAAATGGAACCAGAATTCGATGAAGTTATGAAAGATCCCATTTTTTCACAGATTATGGTTATCCAGAAGAATGATCTGAAGTTTTCGGCGAGGTTGGTACACTCTTTTTTGTGTAAGGAGTTGATGACAAGCAAGAGACATGAGAAGTGGTTCACTTTCGCTAGGAGACCTCTGCGTTTTGGATTGCAAGAGTATCATGCTGTCACTGGTCTGAAAGTGAAGCGAGAGAATAACAGTGGGCTAGTGACATGGAAAGACGATAATGGTTTTTGGAGCAAGCAGATAAAGACAAATGGAAAAATAAATTTGCAGATCATAAAAAAGAAGCATTTGGAAGAGAGCAATACCTGGACTTGGGTTGATAGGGTGAGACTGATATATCTTTGCGTTATTATGGGTGTGGTGATGGGAAAGGATGAGAAGGTGAATATCCCGCATCTGTACATGAAGTTGGCGATGGATTTGGAGAAGCTTCGGAATTATCCATGGGGTCTGTATTCGTTTGATTTCCTTCTGAAGCAAATTGATAAAACAAGGCATAAATTAGAGCAGAAAGAGGGGTATCTGATGGAAGGATTCTTGTTTGGTTTCCAAATTTGGATAATGGAAGCTGTTCCTGCTTTAGGAGAGATTTGTGGCACAAAAGTCAGTAAAGATTTTACAGGTCCACTGTGTGGTAATTGGAGAGGATGTGCAAAATGTTCTTATGAAGATATCATTGGCGTTGAGAACTTATTCCCAGAAAACGTATGCAAATTTATTTTCAAATTAAAATATTTATTGTTTTGTTCACTTTACTAATGATTTGATTGATGTAGGGAATTTTGCATTCATTCATGGAATCCCACATAGATGGAGTGGTCCTTTTGGCAACTGATTTTGTACAGAAGGATGAGAAGAAAGATGAAAGAGTAGATCGTATTTTAGATATGATCAATAGTAAACATGATTGGAACAATCATGTTTGGGGAGTAAAAGAAGGTACGAACTCTGAATTTGAGGAATCTGGCGAAGAGAAAGGAGAGGATCAAACAGCTGATACTGAGAGAGGTGAAAATAGTCATGTTGCAGGGAATGTTGATGGCACAGCTGATGTTTCGGGAAGAAACAAGAGAAAGCATGCAGACCGAGGAGCAGAGTCAAGGAAAAAGAATGTTTTGTGCCACCTAGCTGCTTCATCAAAAGGAAATATTGACACAGATATGAAAAATTTCTTGGAGGATCTGGTACAAGCTTCTTTTACTGCTTTTGGGGAGAAATTCTGTCAGCAGTTCTCGGACAGGTTGGGTAAGATTGAGACTGAGGTTACACAACTCAGGACAGCTTCAGAGAGAACTGAGCAATTTGAGACCGTTGTAACCGACAGATTGGGGAAAATTGAGGCTGAGGTTACACAGCTCAGGACAAGTTTAGTGGTGACTGAATTGGTGGGAAAGAGTGATCAAGCAAGCGGTCCTAGCTTGACCAAAATCAACAGTGGTCCTAGCACCAGCAAAAAAGGAACTGCTCCAACAAAGAAAAAGGTAACTACTAAGAGAAAGAGTTAAAAGATGTTGAAAGCTTGGAACTAGGCGATGGAATGTAGGTCTTTGAAGCTAGGTTTGATGTAATATGTATTTGGAAGTTTGTATGTTTATTATGGATTTCGAACTTGGCGTTTATGTCTATTCTCTATTTTGAACATGAAACTTGTATGTGTAATTTGTAATTGTACGTGTTTGTCAACAGGCTGTAAAAAACCAAGAGTTAAAGACTGCTGATTCGTGTGTCAATTTACCTCGTGCAAAAGTTACTCAATCATCAGCTAGTGATCTTCGTATGGGTACACAAGAGTTTTTGGAAAGTTGCATGAAGAACCTTCCATTAGACACATTTGTGAAAGGTTTGAATCCTTCTCAAGCTAAAGTCGAAGATTCATTGGATTGGTTGGAACTTCCTAAATCATTGAAGAAGCCAACAGATTCATTGGAACTTCAAAAATCATTGAAGAAGCCAGCGGTCCGATTAGATGACCGAGATATAGAGCTAGACGGCGAAAATTTCCCTGATCGCTGCTTGGTGTTTGTGCATCCTACAGATTTTAAGAAGATGCAGGACTGGCAAGATACACGAACGTATGTTATTCCTTTGTATATATCATTCGGTTGATTTTCTTAATAATTGACATCTCTACCATTGTATTTTGTTTACAGAGCTATACAGATTGGTCCTTCTATGTTAGACGGTGATCTAGCCGGACGTATTATGTCTGCCAGCAGTTGGCTTAAAAACTACGTAAGCATTCGACTGGTTATTTCTATAAAATGTTACCTATTATATTACTGTATACATTACAGATTTGTCTTCGTTTTTGCAGGAAATTGATGCTATAATGTATGTTTTCCGGGAAAGAACAACATTGAAACGATGGAACGTAGATCGTGTTGCTTTCATGACATGCGTCTTCAGCGACCTCATTGCTAAGGATTACCAGAATTTCTGTAAGGGAATTAAAAAATACACTATGGATCCATTACTACTGCAATACGGTAAAGGTGAACTGCCTTCCCATGGAAGAACACAAATGTTGTGGAATGTCGATGTGGATCGGATGTACGTTCCTGTCTGGGTCAATTGCAACCATTGGATTGCTTTATGCATCAGTTTTGTGACTAGGAATATCCAGGTGTTTGACTGCGGGGGTAAAAAAAAAATCAAGGAAGTGGAAGCTTTCGCGCAGCTTATTCCTCGGATTGTCAAGGCCGTGCAGTCATTGACAATACAGAAGCATCTCCACATCACTCCGTACAATGTTTCCTATGTACCTATGAGTGGTCTTAACCGACTTCAATGTCATTGTGGTGTGTACACTATAAAACACATCGAATGCCACGTGCTTGGGTTGGACATATTTATGGTGAATGATGAGAACATCTGGGGAGCTCGGATAAAGATTATGTGGGATCTATGGGAAGCAGCTAATGATCTAGAACTGATTGAGAGAATGTCAAAGTATGAACCTATTAAGTGTAGTAAGCCTGCCGAGTATGTTGAGATTGATGATTTATGATTTATTGTTGGTTATGCTTTTTTAAACTTATTTTGTAATGATTTTAGGAGTTTGTGTTTTAATGGTTTTTTTCTATATACAGTACTTGATCTTACAAAATAAAAGACAACATTAACAATTGCGAATCCGGTAAATCTAAGTATATCGATCGATCTGTTCCATTACGCTCGTTTGGCAAAGCTTGATCAGGGTTCGGGATCGATCGATCTGTCTTTCGGATCGATCGATCCCGAACCCTGAGCATTATGCAGAACAAACACAAAACGCGCAGCATCTTTTGATCGACCTGTTCCAGTACGGTCGTTCGGCAAAGCTCGATCGCTTTCAGATCGATCGATCTGTCTTTCGGATCGATCGATCCCGTACCCTGAGCATTATGCAGAACAAACAGAAAACGCGCAGCATCTTTTGATCGACCTGTTCCAGTACGCTCGTTCGGCAAAGCTCGATCGCTTTCAGATCGATCGATCTGTATTTCGGATCGATCGATCCCGTACCCTGATAAGTCTATTTTATGGTTTTCATCGGTTAAATCCGGTTTAATACCCACTTAAATTGAACCGGAATAACACGATTTTACTCATAAAATCGTGATTGTGAGATCAAAACCTCACTTTTATCTTCTTCCCCAATTTTTCTTGAGAGAATGGAATCAAAACCCCCTTCACAAATCCTATCTCTCTCGATTTAACTCCGATTTGGACGATTCTTGAGCCTAACCCACACGATTTCGTGAGATAATTCCGAATCTACCACTCTTTCGGTCGATCTGTGAAGGTATGAAACTCTATCTCTACTTTTATAGTTCGAAATTTAAATAGCAAAAAGTGAAATTTTAGTGTTTTTAAGTCGTTTTGGCTTAAATCGTGTGTTAGGGTGATGATTAGTGACGATTTTCCATATAGCTCTTGCCTTAATTCGTAGTTTTAAGTTTGATTTAAAAATTTAGGGTTACTTATTTTATAAAAAAATTCCGAAAATTGGGAATTAATAGAGTGAGATTACTGATGCTGTAATGTTAGTTGTTGAGTTGCATAGGTGTTGAATCATTGTCCATGTCAATTTACTCAGTTTTACATTTGAGAACTCATTTGTAAAGGTTTGTGTGCAGAAAATGGTAAAAAAAGGACTACCGAAAAAGACCAAGGAAACAGCTGCTTCGACCTCGGCGCAGCCCGAAAGTGATGAGCCTCGGGAAGCAGCCCCTTGGCCTCGTGACCCATTGACTCCATTCTCTAAACTCCCTACAATTCATAACCGACAAATCTCAAGTAAGAAGGAGTTAAGAGAACTTGCATCCTACGCACACCGCGATTACTATGCTGGTTGGAGTGATTACCACTGCATTCTATACAATGGTTTGCAGCGGATGAGATTTAAACCAACAAAGTTCATCTGCGATTACACTACAAAGGAGTTGGGAATTGTGCGGGATGTCAAAAAGATGTGGAAAAACATGGGACTTGGGACTCTTGGCTACAATCCACAACCATTATATCCAGACTTGGTTATACAGTTTCTCTCTTCAGTTGAGTTGCACTACAAGTCCGAGGTAAACAAAGTTGCTAGCGAAGGTAAACTTACATTCCTATGTAGAGGACTGCTTTATGAGATGTCTATACACGAGCTGTGTATACTATTCGGATTTGAGACCCGACATGAGGCATGCTCTTTACCCAAGTTCCCTTGTGCTTACTTGTTGTGGAGCCAGATTGCAGACAGTTCTTATGTATCTCGGGAAGCTAAACTTGCAATGCTCAGAAACCCGGTCTTGCGAGTGGTAGCAAAATATCTGGGTCATCTTCTACTAGGAAAATCAGAAGCAGGATCAGTTACTGAAGATGAAGCGCAGCTTATTCACTACGGGCTGCCATTAGCTCTCAGGCCGACGTATGGTGTTGCAGATGAACCTCCAGCAGAGCTTTCGGTAAACATGGGAGCATTGTTTGCTCAGATGTTGTTTGAAAGGAAGTTTAGGGGTCTTCGTCCTCTTGACAGGAAGCCTTTGGATGAGTCTATTGGCAGTCTACTTACTCGGATCTTCATGCACCATGGTATTGATCTTTCGGATACTCCTTGTGTGGATACGGTTGACAGATTTGATGCCCAGTTCTTCCTAAACACCAAGATCCTTCATTCTGGTACAATTTACCGTTTTACCATGCCTGATGGGACAATCCTTCACTGCAAGCTTCCACAACCCGCTATCACATCTCTGACGTCTGTGGAGAACATGGAATTCAAGCCTCCTGCTGAAGTTCTTTACACGCCTCCTCCACCAGCTTCAAAACGTCGTCGTGGTTCTTCTTCTTCTGGTCCTGCACAGACACAATGTGAGGATGACACCATTCCGGATATCTCAGTCGATCATACTCCAAACCCTTCTATGGAGTATTTGTTACCACCATATACTGGTCAGTTTGATTCTGGAGCACCACCATTAGATGGTACACAGCAGCAGCAGTTCGCATGGACTGCCGATACATTAATCAAGCTCTCGACGATGATGCAGACTGTGTGGGGTGCACTCGCAAAGATTAGATGTCCACCTACTCCTTCCTGCTGCCGCGCTCCAAAGACTTCAGAGGCAGCTGATATGACTAGAGACGACGCAGAAAATGAACCATCTGATGAAGCAACCGATGAAGAGCGAGGTTCACGCCTCCATAGGAGCAGACGAGCACCAGGACAGAGTAGGAGCTGCAGTCCTGACGACCACCAATGATCAGTATCAGTTATATCTTTCCATTGTATTCCACCGGTTTTTTAAGTTTTCTGCGCATTTCGAATTCGGATCTCGATTGTTTGCATGTTTTATTAGTCCAGTTTGGATCATAACTTTGATTAATTATATAACCTATGGTAAGTTATCATTCTATTAATTATAGTCATGTAGGAGAGGATAAATGGAGGTTTTTATCATATTCTTTCTATTTTGCTGAGTTAAATTCGGTTCAAATAGGATGTATCAGAGTATGGGATCGATCGTTCCAAAGGGCAACCGATCGATCCATATTGCGGATCGATCGGTCCGAATTTCGATCGATCGGTCGGGACGAGATCGAGCTTTGCCGATCGAGAGAACTATACCAGGTCGATCAAAAGATTGTCCGTGTTTTTGTTTGTTTTGCATATTGATCAGGATCGACCAATGGATCGACCGTTCAATATACAGATCGATCGATCCACACTTCGTGGACATCACAGTTTGTTTAAGGGATTGATTGAATCAGATCTCCTAACCAAGTTAATACGGCATGAAGATTAAACAAAGTCCTCCCAAACTGAAACAAAGTTACTAATATTCAAGCAAATATAATCTGAAAAACTGAAACAAAGTTGTCACAAACAGAAACAAAGTTACTAGAAATCAAGCAAAAGAAGTTTGTTAAAATTTCACTAAATTGTGAAGAACACAGCCAACAAATCCACTATATTGGCATCTTGCAAGTTGCTCTATTATGACCACCAAGACCACATCTACTGCACTTACGAGACTGACCCCCCTGTGATCCTTGTGATGATCGGATTTTGTCTTCAACAGTTTCATATCTGCGTTTTCTATTTCTTCCAAGAGATCTTCTTGTCTCAGGCGGTAGCACTTCAGAATTTTCCACAACTTGTGGGACAGACCAACCATCTTCAGGAACTGAAATGGGATTTATGCTTTCTTGATAAGCTTCTCTCCAAGCTCCCGTGGTATACAAAAAATCAGTCAATGTATATGGTTCTCTACCAACAAAGAAACCAGCTTTTATTGCGTGTCTACAAGGGATTTTCGAGAGGTCGTACTTCCCACAAGAACAAGTCCGTTTGTCCAAATCAACAAAGCAGTCAATTGTATCGCCTTTAACAAGCAGCTGGCTATCGGTTACAGGGTAAACTGCGAAAGTTTTCCCCTTTCCAATTCTCCTATCAATCTTTTCCTCCACATCTATGGTCAAACGGTGGGTGTGCTTTGAAATCAACTTCTTACGCTTAAAAAACCAACGTGTCAGCATTTCTCTAATACTGTCCAACAAAGGAATTACGGGAAACTCTCTCGGCGAACGCAACGCAGAATTTATCGACTCTGCAGGATTGTTTGTCCTAATGTCATACCTGTATCCATGAAATTGACATCTAGCCCACTTTCTGACATCTGCTTCCATAAGATACGTTCCAATTGCTGGACTGATATTGCAAACATGAGCAAACGTCTTCTTGAAATCAACCACTCTATAAGCCTTTGAAGCCTTAGAAATCAACCCAGCTAATCCCTTCCCCTTGAAATATGATATCACATTATTCAACAAATGATGAATACAGATACCATGTCTCGCTAGGGGATACACTTTCTCCACTGCCTTCGCTATTGACACTTGTCTATCCGAAATAAAAGCCAAACCATTATCATCAGCAACAACAACTTTTAATTCTCTCATAAACCATTCCCAAGACTGCTCATTCTCAGAGTCTACTATCCCAAATGCAATAGGATATAAATTTGAATTTCCATCTATAGCAGTTGCAACCAGTAGCACCCCTTTGAATTTACTCTTCAAGAATGTTCCATCGACAACAATGACACGCCTCATGACTGTGTTAAAGCCTCTGATCGATTGACCAAACGCTATAAACAGATATCGAAATCTACCATCGACGTCAGTCTTGTAAGAGGAATGTGTACCCGGATTGGCCTCTCGCAGCATGTGCAAATATTTTGGTATTTTCCCATAACTTTCCTCTGGAATACCTCTAACAGCGTTGACTGCATATTCACGGGAATCCCATGCTAAAGATTCAGAGATCTCACATCCATAATCATTGCGCATAATCTGAACAATATCTTTCGCTTTAGGCCCTTCCTTGATACCTTCATATTTATGCATTATCAGATTGCCTATCGTTTTCGCTGAAGCTGTCCTTCCGGCACTGGTTTTGTTTGAAGGTGCGCAGGAATGTACACCGACATACTTCTTAATAATAAAATATGTGGAGCCCTTCAAACACTCAGCTCGAGCACCCCAAAAGCACACCTTATCAGCGCATCTAATACACCAAACTGATTTATTGGAGTTGGTAACTGTGTAGTGAAAGTTATGCTTCATTGCACATAACTCAAACCTCGCTTTCAAAACTGTTTTGTTGAGGAAAAGATCTCCCGTCTTAACCAATTCGACCACCTGACTCTTTGCCAATTTTTCTCTGTTTTCTTTTTCAGCATTGATCTTCTCAGCATCATCATCATCTCTTTCAACCTCGTCTTGCTTCATTTTTCCTTTCTTCTTCTCGTTATGCTTGTCAGCATCATAATCATCTCCATCAACTTCACTTTGCTTCATCTTCCCTTTCTTCTTCTCGTTATGCTTAGCCCCCTTAACAGTATTTGAAGCGGTCCCAATGTCACAAGGATTTCGCTTGTTCTCTTCACTAGTGCTTGCATCAGTTGGCATCTTATTAAGATCAATGTCGATCTTATTTGGATTTCCTTGCTTTGCTTTATAGCTGACACACAATTGAGTTGACTGATGCTTCTTACAAAACCCTAGAAAATTTTGAACTTGCCTTGAGTTTCCAATGATCACTGGTGGACAATTTGATGAATTGATCAATCCAATAGGAAGGTAACTCAACTCCAAATCAGCATCTGTTTCTTCAAAACCAAAATCCTCTATAACAATTTTCTGTAACTCTTCCAGAGAAGACTTCAATTCCAAAGCAAGTAACCTTCCCCCTTTCTTTTTATCAACATTAAAACTCCAACCTGAAGATACAACCAATTCCCAAACACCACATGAAGCATAGACATGAATCATGGTAGAAATAATGTGAAAATTTTGTGAAAATTTTGTGAACAATCAATGGAATATAGAAGACGGCTAAGAAGGTTGCCAAGGTATTTTTTGTCGTTTTTTTTTTGTTCTTTTTCGTTTTTTTTTTTTTTTTTTTTAAAAATCGATTTTTTTTAAAAAAATAAAAGTGAATATTCTCAAATATTTTGTTTCCATATTTTTAGGAACTGATTTCTTATCCGTAGAATACAACTAATATGTAGAAATCAATTTCTACAGTTTTTTAGAATTATAGTAATGTTTAGAATTTGATTTCTACATGTTTTAGATTTATAGTAAATCTGTAGAAGTCGGTTTCTACATGTTTTAGAATTAGATTAATGTGTAGATTTTGATTTCTAAGAATTGTAGAATGCTAGGTTAAGCGCGGAATGTGTATTCTACATATTTGTAGAATACTCCTATTTACGTAGATCACGTATTCTAAATATTGTAGATTCAATGAAAAAAGTAGATTTCGTTTTCTACTTCGTAGAATGTCATTTCTACTTTTTTTAGAACATAATCTGAAATTTATAATTATAACTTTTTTATAACTGGAAAATATACCATTAAGTTCATATATGTATTTTAACAAATGTTACTATTTTTCCAAATTTTTTTTGTTTGTAAAACTATTTATTAAAATTATTTTCATAAATATTAAAGGGTATTATAGGAAAATATGACACAAAATATAGATTAGTCTAAAGGGACATAGTTACTATTTTTTTGCTCTAAAAAAACAGTTTTCCCTTTTATTTATTCAGTTTTGATTGCACAAATCTACCTTTGGTTCGAAATCGATGTTTAGTTGATGTTGTTGGTTTTGTTATTTTAAAACTGATTTGGGTTGTGTGGATTTGGCTCCAGCCCTTTCGTTAAAGCAGTTGGGCCTCCATGATACACTAGATAATAATGGGTCTAGACGACGAGTTCTAATTACTCGATGATGTATATATGGTATGCCCTAGGTCAAGTGCTCTAACACAGTTTGTGATCAACAACAGAGATCAGGTTTTGAAGTTGTATAGGAGAAAGAAGACGCGTTAATATATGAAGAACATATTTGAGCATATTCTTGTTCTAGTTCAGAGGTCTTTTACTAATATATTCTCTTGATATTCTAAACCATCGTAGTTCTATAAGTTATTTGTTCTTGTAAATTTTATTGATCTAGTGGAATTTTTGAGTAAGTGTCTCCCACGAGACATACTAGTTAGAGGCCGTGAAATTGTTAAAGTTGCTTGTGTTCAGTTACTTACAATACAACTGAGAGATGTCAATCAAAGTCCCACATTGGATAATTAGACAAGGAGTGTCTAATATATAAAGAGATGTCCAACTCTAATAGTATGAGGCCTTTTGGGAAGGAAACCAAAAGTAAATCCATGCGGACCAGTTTCTAAGGCCCAAAGTGGACAATATCGTACTAATAAGATAAGATAGAGTTGGACACGGGATTTCACAATCCCAACAATTGGTATCAGAGCGGTTGACAATAAATCTGCAAGAAGACCAAAATACCCTTCGAGTAGGAACGGGACCCTTCAAGGTGGTAAGGGAGGTTCGGCAGAGATTAGTCAGAAGATCCTGGAATTGTGGGAAGAACATTCTCAAAGCAACTCAAAGTAACCTTGCGACTAAGGGTGTCGAATGTCGAAGATGCGACAAGGCACCGAGATGATTCGCTAGAGGAAAAAGGGC
Source organism: Brassica napus (assembly GCF_020379485.1). Classification (NCBI taxonomy): domain Eukaryota; kingdom Viridiplantae; phylum Streptophyta; class Magnoliopsida; order Brassicales; family Brassicaceae; genus Brassica; species Brassica napus. The sequence goes on along the minus strand of NC_063437.1, from coordinate 14,024,350 downwards.
ACAAGGTGTGTGGTCCTTAGCTTGAGGGGGAGAATGAGAGATGTCAATCAAAGTCCCACATTGGATAATTAGACAAGGAGTGTCTAATATATAAAGAGATGTCCAACTCTAATAGTATGAGGCCTTTTGGGAAGGAAACCAAAAGTAAATCCATGCGGGCCAATTTCTAAGGTCCAAAGTGGACAATATCGTACTAATAAGATAAGATAGAGTTGGATACGGGATTTCGCAATCCCAACAATTAATTCAAATCTCTTAGAAACACAAAGAGTTATAAGAACAACTTTTCTTATTAGCTTTAGAAACTACTCAAAACTAAAGCTCTCAATATGTTTCTCTTAGATCATATGGAACACCTCTCCATTAGACCTATATTTATATGAAAGACAATTCCCTTTAACATGTGGGATATGGAAAACACAAACTTAACCTAAATAGAAACTTCCTTTTCCTATTTCTAGGTTTCCTTATTGTGTTTATCTTAACATATTAAACATCTAATAATATGTTAAGTTTCCACAAGCTTGGAATTATCCAACATTCACCCCCTTAATTCCAACTTGAATTAGGGAGATCAATTTCTTGAACTCCGATTAAGCTCCTCATTTGCTTGAACATAATCCTTGCTAATGGCTTGGTAAGGATGTCGGCCTTCTGCTCAACACCCGGCACATGCTCCACTTCGATATGCCCGTTCTCCACACACTCACGAATGAAGTGATATTTCTTGAGTACATGCTTACTCCTTCCATGGAAAACTGGATTCTTGGTTAGAGCAATGGCTGATTTGTTGTCGATCCTAAGCTTGACTCTCTCGCCTTCTTTACTTAGTATCTCACTCAACAACTCCTTGATCCATATAGCTTGCTTTGCTGCTTCTGTTGCTGCCATAAACTCTGCTTCGCATGATGACAATGCAACCGTCTGCTGCTTCTGCGACGTCCAAGTAATCAGTGATGAACCGTAGTAGAATGCATGTCCTGACGTGCTCCTCCCGTCATCGAGATCAATGTTGTGACTGCTGTCACTATAACCAACGACACTCCTTGACCCATCTCTCTTGAAGAACAGACCGAAGTTTGTTGTTCCTTTCACATACCGCAGTATGTGCTTGATGGCTTGTCCGTGAGAGTCTCTCGGATTGTGCATGTATCTGCTAAGAACACCTACTGCGTAACACAGGCCGGGTCTTGTGTGAAGCAGATACCTCAAACATCCTATGATTCTTCTGAACTCGGTAGCATCTATCTTTTGTTCATCTTCTGCTTTTGAGATCTTCAAATTCGCCTCCATTGGAATTTGAGTTGCGTTACACGCTTCCATCTTTGTGTCACGCAGGATTCCTTGAGCATACCTCTCTTGTTTTATTCTGATTCCGTCTGCTCCTTGAATCACCTCTATGCCAAGGTAGTACGTTAGCTTACCTAGATCTGACATCTCGAACTTTTTAGACATTTCCTCCTTGAATTGCCTAATCACCTTAAGTGAAGTCCCTGTCACAAATAGATCATCAACGTAGATGGCAATGATCAAGACGTCTCCTCCTTGAGTCTTGCAGTACACTGATGGTTCCTTTATGCACTTCTCAAATCTCATCTCCTTGAGAACCTGATCAAGTTTCACACTCCATGCTCTGGGTGCCTGGCGTAACACATGCAACGTCTTGTATAACACACAAACTCGATCCTCTTCTCCTTTTTCTCAGAACCAGTCGGTCTATCTACAAGCTCCCATATCTTGTTTCTTGTGATAGACTTCAACTCATTTTCCATAGCTTCAACCCAATCTTCTTCCCAAGATAGGTTAAACTCATCTGAGGCAATCTCTCCTCCTCTATCGGTGCATCCTAGATTGAACACATCTGAGGCAACCTCTCCTCCTCTATCAGTGCAACCTAGATTGAACATAGCTGAGGCAAACTCTCCTCCTCTATCGGTGTGAGATCTTTTGAACCGATAGAATGCCTCACAATTATCTGCTGGCGTTGGTGGTGCACTTATTCCACAAAAATCTCCAAGCAATAATCCTAATGGCTTTGATGTACAAACCATGGCCTTAGTCGGGAATGAATCTCTGATTTGCTTCCCTGCGAAACATGTGTTACACACGCCTTCTTCGTGTGTGACACTCGGGAATGAGTGTCTCCTTTGCTTCTCTGCGAGACATGTGTTACACACGCCTTCTTCGTGTGTTACACTCTGCATTCCTACGACCATCTCCTTTCTTACCATGTTGTTCATCACTCCATAGCATATATGTCCTTGTCGAGCATGCCACCTCCATGTAGCATCTACGTCCCTGACATGTAAACTCTCCGAGTAGCTTATCTCCATAGGGGTCTTGTAGAGACGGTTTGGAGATCTTGTCACACGAACTAGCAACCTTCCATGCGAATCTGTGAGCGTTAAGTAGACATCTTTCATGTTAACCTCACATCCGTTCTCTGTTGCTTGCCCAAGACTCAATATATTGTGCTTCAGATCGGGTATGTAGTATATGTCCTTGAGTGCCTTTTTCTCTCCAGTCTTGCACACAAAAGTAACCACACCCTTTCCTACAATGTCAACATACGATCCATCACCAAACTTCACCTTCCCTTTGGTGTTGAGATTCAAACTCGAAAAGAACTCCTTATTCCCTGTCATGTGATTGCTCGCTCCATTATCCAAATACCAGACACTTGCATTGCCTTTGTCGATATCAAGATTCTTCGGAATCACCTTATCTTCATTCAAAAACACCACCTCATGTACATAGAGTGCATCAGCCTCTTCTGTCTTGTTTAGGTTAGTTTCTTGATTCTTCTCTGTCTTTTCGGGACAGACAGTTGCGTAGTGACCAGGCTTGTCACATCTCCAACATATCAGCTTTGAGCGATTCTTTTCCGAGTTGTTATCTTCGGTGTGTGACGCACGGTTTTGGTTGTGTGACCTACCTCGACCTCTGCCTCTACCGTTCCTTCCTCTTCCTCTACCACGAGAATTCTCATAGCCCCTCTGACTATGCTCTTCATTGTTCGAAAACATTAGCTTCCCTTGGTCTTCTTTCTGAGTTTCTTCTCCTACACGCTCCTCGTACGCCTTAAGCCTTCCAACTATGTCTTCAAACCCCGTCGAGTTGAGATCTAGGACTTGCTCAAGTGATGCTACGATCTGGATATACTTGTGTCTTGGAAGACCCTTCAAGAACTTCTTGACCATCTTGGATTCTTCTATGTTTTCCCCCAAAGAGGTTGCTTTGGATGATAGGCCCGATATCTTCCCCGCGAAGTCATCGACCGTATCTGAATCATCCATCTTCAACCTATCAAACTCTGTCATCAATGTCTGAAGTCTCGCCTCCCTTACACGATCAGCTCCTAGGTGTCGCGACTTGATGGCGTTCCAGATCTCTTTTGATGCGGTTTGTTCTCCCACCTGGAGAATCAAAGTCTCTGGAACAGATTGAAACAAAATAGCTATCGCAACATCGTTCTTCTTTTGATCATCTGAACCGGGTTCGATTGTGTCCCACACTTCATGAACACGTAGTAGAACCTTCATCCTCATCGACCAAACTGTGTAGTTTGTCGATGACAACATCAGACATTGGATGGATGTAGATCCAAAGTCCTTCGTGCGTGGAGCCCTAGTCACGTCAGCCATCTTGCCGTCGCGATCTCTTGTTCACAAGCACCAGGATCTTAAGCTACAACTTAAGCTTAGATCGAGTCTCCAACCTGAGGCTCTGATACCAATTCAAATCTCTTAGAAACACAAAGAGTTATAAGAACAACTTTTCTTATTAGCTTTAGAAACTACTCAAAACTAAAGCTCTCAATATGTTTCTCTTAGATCATATGGAACACCTCTCCATTAGACCTATATTTATATGAAAGACAATTCCCTTTAACATGTGGGATATGGAAAACACAAACTTAACCTAAATAGAAACTTTTTTTTCCTATTTCTAGGTTTCCTTATTGTGTTTATCTTAACATATTAAACATCTAATAATATGTTAAGTTTCCACAAGCTTGGAATTATCCAACAACAACTAATAGTTGATGGATAAGGCTTCGTTCAATAACACGAGGCTAAAATGTTACAAAGTCGTATCATAGCGTCTAGGTTGCAGACATGTGATTAATCTAAACTAAGAGGAAGGTCGTAATCATAATATCAAACTTCTCGCTTTGGTTTTGTGTTTTTTCCATCTTCAGCCATAAATATCAACAAGTCATGTTTCAGTTTGTTTTCCAAAATTTTAGATTTACAAAAGGTACGTACCTAATTTATTTGCTTAATTCGGATAACTAGAGAGTTTTTGAGGTCATTTGGCTTTTGACCATAAACCATGGTTGTATCTTTTATAAATTTTTGCCAATTTTATTTTATATGGTTACATAATAGATTTTCTAAAATATTTTACTAAAACAGAGAAATAAATTAATTTAATTTTGGTAATTTTAATATATCATTTTATCATATTTTGTTTGAACCCAAATTGTATTAATTACACAGAGGTGTGGCAATTTAAAGGAATTATAAGTAATTAGAAATAAAAAAGCAACAGTTATAAATATATGCTTATTTATCTATAAATAATAATAAGAATAAGGTTGTTATTTTTTAATATTACATATCAGTTCAATATTAGCGGCTTGATCTTCGTAACTAGTTACTAGATAATCTCAATTTCAAAATTCTTTATCGTTTATCCATGACCAACTATTTCAGTTCACAATATTTTGTTTCCTTGAAGCCGATTTAAAGAACTCTCTGAAGATATTGGAGCTTCAAATTTTTCTTCAGAGAAGTGAACATTGTAAGCTAGCTAATTAAAAGGTATCGGAGAAACAGTAAATATCTGTTGCATTATAACATAAGTTAATTTCTGTATATTCTGAGAGTAACCAAATACCGTCTGATTCAAATCAGGTTAATCATACAATATTAAATTAATACTCGACTTTCGATTTATAAATTTTTATGTGTTATATACAAAAATAGACTTTGATCGAAGAAATATACAAATGAACTTTCATTATAGATGGAAAGTAATCTTCTAATTTAAAATGGAACCATTTTATTTTGAAAATACCAACTTTGTTATTTATTGTTCTTTAACAATGCATACATATAATTTTTAGAAAAAAATTGCAATGAATTAAAATAAGTATTTAATTGAAAGCCAAAAAGTATTCAAAATATTTCTTTGTAAACCTAATAAATATTCTCAAATAATTAACAAAAACTTAGTCGAAACTGCAAATATTCACTAATTATTAGTATTATCATGTATGGTAAATATTTAAATAGACTCATAAAATTTTAGTCAAACTTTTCAGATAATTTATTACTTGTATTTATGGTAGAAGGTTGTCTAAGGATATTGCATTACTATGGTAAGAAAATTAAACAAAGGATAATAATTATGGTAGATAATTCAAAACATATATGATATATCTGAATACCTGAGTCAAGATTTCTTATGTATCCTTTCGGTTGACTAAATATAATTGGGATTCAATTGCGCATTCAATAAAACATTTCTATCAGTTTTTAAGGTACACCAGAAATTTTTTATAATAAATCTAATCACTAGTGATATTATAACATATCAGATTTTTGTATTGCATCACCATCATAATATATAGTTATCTTTGTCATAATATGCTTAGTTTTGAAATTATATTGATTAACTTACGAGAAATAATACATATTCCCAATTTAATATTTTGAAATTTCTTTAAATAGTAATATTATAATCGTAAAAAACCTGTAATTATATGTTTTAGAACATTGATTGTCCATTTCCATCGTGTTACATAAATTAAAATTACATTTTATTTTTTTCTTTTGTTTATAGTGGCTATCTTTATTGTTTAAACTAATGAAATATTTTTTCTTAATCTCTTGAAATATCAATTTCTCAAAACATTAAATTATACAAAAGCATTAATTAATTATTTGCTTGAAATGTTTGAGTTTATATTAATTAATGCAATTTTTGAATCTCTTTGATTTCCCAGTTTATATAACAAAATCTCATTATTGTTTCGGTAAATAAGTTTTGGGAGTTCAAATACTTAAAACTAGATGATAACCTGCGCTCTGCGCGTGGAGAATTTTTTTAAAAATAATATTTTTTAAAATATATTGTACATAAATATTATAAACAATATACATTTTGTTATCAATAATTGTTTTTACATTTTATTAGATGTGGATATTCGAGTACCATTTGGTTCGATTCGGGTCCTTGAAGATTTGGTTCGATTCGAATCCTTGAGGGTTTGGTTCGATTCAGATCCTTGAGGGTTGGTTCGGTTCGGTTCGGATCTTTGTGGGTTTAGTTTGGATTTGGGTTCGGATAACCTATTTAATTTTTTTTTTCAAAAATAAAAGTTCATATATACTTTAAATTTTTCAAAACCTAAAAATAAAAACAATATATAACATATAATTTTGAATAATGTATGCCAAAATATTTAAACTTAACATAAAAATTGGTTTAACTTAAATATTTGGATAGGAAATCAATAGATATTTTAAGTAATTTAGGTATTATAAGTATCGTTTAGCTATTTTAAACATGTACTTATAACTATTTTTTAAATATATTTCCAAGTACTTTAAAAGCGGCTTATATATTTTCTATGTTCTTTTGGATATTAAATTTTAAAATAATAAATATATTTAAGTATATAAATCTTGTTTGGATATATTCGGATACCTAAAATATTTTGGTTTTCAGTTTTAGTTCTCTAGATACAAAATTTTTTAAATCCATTCGTATATCTATCCAATTTTGGTTAAAATTCAGTACTAGTATTTGGATCGGCCTTGGTTCAGTTTTTTGGATGGGACTTTTTGGCCAACCTTATATTTTTATTGTGAAAAAAATTTAAACGAAAATGATGGTGGTTCATATTGATTTTGGGTATGCAACAATTTTTAAGCCAAAGCACATTTTACTATGTATGTGACCTATTATATAGGATTGCGCGGAATGAATATTATATATTTATACAATTTTCACATACTGTTATTTATTTTGCATTTATTTATATATTATGAAATAATAAAATAATAAATATATATTAAATAATTAAAAAACTGTAACTACTACGTATATAATTAAATTGGAGTAAATACATAAATCAAAACAATATTATTTATAATAATTTCATGTAAAAAATCATTTTTATTTATTTTATATTGTATATAACATTAACATGGAGGTGTAGTATATTTTTAATATTGATTTATTACATTTAATTCCTACTCACATGGTTTTATGATCATTTGTATCTTTGATATAACAAAATTAATAAATAATTGATCACAAAAAATTCAATGTAACAATTTAATAATTTTAGTATTTTATAATAATTTATAAAATTGAATAAAAAATTTGAAATTAAAAATATTAAGTTCTCATTACTTGTTCAATGCAAAATTTGAAATTAAAATTTTAACTATGTTATATAGTATACAGTTTAATTTAAATGATATTAAAAAATATTTATATTTTTAATCAAAATATCTATTAAATGATACTTCATACTCATATGGTTTTATGATCATTTGTAGTTTTTTATAACAAAAATTTAAAATATTAATCACAAGTTTTTTAATGTGAGATTTTAACAGTTTTAGTAATTTATTGTCGTTTTATAAAATTAAAAATACAACATAAATGAAAATTTGAAGATTTGAAGTTTTTATTATCTTGTTAATGGGATTTTTTTAATTTGTTTTAATAATATAAAATTAAACAAATATGATAGAAAGTGTCATCAAATATTTATATAAGGGCTGCGACGCCTCCTAGAGAGTAACATTTTTATTCAAGAGAGTAGCATTTTTTTCAATTCATCACGTAAATATTCCTTCAGCCATATTAAGAAAGACCCTCTTAGCAATGAATTCTATTTCTTGTATTTCCAAATATTAGTATTGACATAATTTATTACCTTAATTACATAAACACGAAAATACTATGTGAACTCCATTAGTTATAATTGTGATTTTTTCTGTCTATGGAGTATGACGTTGATTCATCAAATTAATGGTTTGTTCAGCCCTGTCATACAGTTATAAAACATATCGTGCATATTTTAAATAGGTGTCGATCTTCAAATTAATGTGTAATGGTCCTCGAATCACGTAAGGTTGTATGTGTAATTGTTCTTCTATTGTTAATTGTACTTCAGTAAACAAAGTTTGTGTTTTTTTTTTCCTGTGAAAACCAACTTTCAAATCAAATTATGACTACATAATGTGTAAACCGACTATGCACAAATAGTCACGATGCATATATTAACATCAATACTTTTGAAACATAGATATAAGAGAATTGTCGAACAAATATTTATGGCAACGGTCCATATAATTTCTCTAGGAAATTTAGTGCATTTAACTGGGGCTGTGAATTGAATTGTGGTGATGATACCATACCATAGATAACAGTGTTACAACTTAAACTATGTTTTTCAATTAATTTATAGGGGATTATAATTATGTGTAGTGAAAAAAATTTTGTTAGACTCTTGGAATAGAATGTTGTTATTCATAGTATTATTTTTGAATTTACAGGAACTGATGTCAAAAGAGATGACTAAAATAAATCGAGATGTGCTAATGCTAAGAGAAGATCAGGCTCCTAAAGTTGGAGCAAGCTTGAGCCAATCTGAACCAAGGAAGATTTTAATGGTTGGCATTAAACCTCACATACCTGATTTGAATGTGAAACCTTGTTCTGATTCCGACGAGGAAGAAAAAGGAGAAATTGGAAAAGCATTTCAGAATCTTGCAGGTTTAAAACCTCATGATGCCTGTTATGTTGATCATAAGCTTTTGTACGAGCTTGAGGTCGAGATCATTGCTCGTCTACCATGCTTTGAATACTGGAAACTGCAGTTTCTTAACAAGAAATTCTTGCAGTTATTAAAAAGCTGTGAAATTTTCAGGGTGAGACAAGAAAGGGGACTTGTGACACCCTATGTGATTTTGCATTCAGGAGCTGTATCTAATTGGGAAATGTTTGATAAGGATTTTAAAACCTTTCGGAGACTTCCTAAAGTTCCTTCTTCTGATTATTGCTTTTTCTACAGCGGTAAGGAAACAGTTAGTGTGGGTACTCAACTAACTGTCATAGGGAGAGAAAGAGACGAAATTGTGGTGTTTTCTTATGAGCTAGAGAATCATAAGTGGTTCAAAGGTCCTTCAATGATCACACCGAGGGCCATGTACGGTTCTGCGAGCCATGGTAAAACAACATTTTTTGCAGGAGGCATTAAAATGGATGAAAATGGAAACCCTATTGTTGTGCAAACTGTAGAAAAATATAATGCTGATACAAAAAGGTAGACTATGATTAATGGAATGTATAAAGCAAGGAAGTTCAGCTCAGGATGTTTCTTGCGTGAAAAATTTTACGTCCTCGGTGGCCGAGATGATAATGATAAACACCTCACTTGTGGAGAAAGTTATGATGAGACAACAGATTCTTGGGAGTTGATACCTGACATGCTAAAAGACATGACAATCATTGTGCATTCCCAATCTCCGCCCCTTATTGCTGTGGTTGATGACAATCTATACATGTTAGAAACATCTTTGAACGAGCTTCGGGTATATGATATAAACACAAATATTTGGAAGAAAGTTGGTGTTGTCCATGTGAGCGCAAACGCTGCCTTCGGTTGGGGGATTGCGTTTAAATCGATGGGAGACAGACTTCTGGTGATTGGAACTTCTCACTCTTGGCAAAGAAAGACAGTAGTTCACTCATGCCGTCCTTCTCCAGACGTGAAAGAGCAGCACTGGGAAGAAATAAAACATTGGTGTATTGGTGCTGAGCTCCCACAGTTTATTCATAACTGTTGTGTGATGTTTGCTTAAAGTTTTTTCCAAGGAAAGCTTGGAAACTTATTTGTTTTTCGTTTGTTTTAAGTGCTTATGTTTGTGAAAAAAATACTAATGTTGTCTATGTAATGGTTATTTATTTATTTTGGTTTTGTTTTTTTCCTCTTCAGCCATAAATGTCATGTTCAGTTAAAATTGCTATCTGTTTTCAGTTTATTTTCCAAATTTACAGGTTTGTAAAAGTTATAGCACATTAAAATCGTATCTTAATTTATTATTTTTTAGTTCGGATAATGAGAGTTTTAAGGTCATTTGGCTTTTAAACAATAAACCATGGTTGTATCTATTTTTATTTAAAAATTCCTTATTTGATTTTATATGGTTACATAATGGATTTTCTATGAGATTTTACTAAAATAGGGAATAAAGTAATTTAGTTTTGGTAATTTTAATATATCATTTTATCGTATTTTGTGTTAACCCAATATTTATTATTTACACAGAGGTGCAGAAAAATAATGGAGTTGTAAATAGTTAGAAATAAAAGAACAACACTTATAAATATGTACTTATTTATCTACAAATAATAATAAGGATAACGTTGTTATTTCTTAATATTATTACATGTCAGTTCGATATTAGCGGCTTGATCTCTGTAACTATTTATTAGATCATCCCAATTTCAAAACTCTTTATTGTTTATCCAAGATCAATGATTTGAGTTCGCAATATTTTATTCATTGAAACCGATTTAAAGAACTCTCTGAAGCTATAGGAGCATCAATTTTTTCTTCTGGAAAGTGAACATTGTAAGCTACTTAAAAGGTACCAGAGAAACAATAAATATCCGTTGCATTGTAACATAAGTTCATTTCTTTATATACTCTTAGAGTAACCAAATACAGTTTGGTTCGATTCAGGTTAGTCATAGGGTATTAAATTAATACTCGACTTTCGATTTATAAATCTATTGTGTTATATACACAAATAGACTTTGATCGAAGAAAATATAAAAAATGGACTTTCATTATAGATGGAAAGTAATCTTTTAATTTAAAATGGAACCATTTTATTTTGCAAGTATCAACTTTGTTATTTATTGTTCTTTAATAATGCAAACATTTTTTTAAAAAAAAATTGCAATGAAATAAAATAATTAATTTAATTGAAAGCCAAAAAGTATTCAAAACATTTCTTTGAAAACCTAATAAATATTCTCAAACAATTAACAAAAACTTAGTCCAAACTGCAAACAATCACTAATTAGTAGTCTTATCATGTATGGTAAAGATTTAAATAAACTCATAAAAGTTTATTCAAAACTTCCAGATAATTTATTACTTGTATTTATGGTAGATGGTTGAATAAGGATATTGTATTAATATGGTAATAAAATTAAACAAAGCAGTATAATTATGGTAGAGCTAAAATTTAAACCACATATGCTATATATATCTAAGTAACTTAGTCAAGATTTCTTATGCATCTTTTCAACTAACTAAATATAACTGGGATTCAAGAGAGCATTCAATAAAGAATTTCTATCCATTTTTAAGATACACATTCAAATTTTATGATAAATCTAATTACTAGTGATATTATTACATATCAGATTTTTTATATTGCATCACTATCATAGAATATATTAATCTTTGTCATAATATGCTTAGTTTTGAAATTATATTGATTTACTTATAAGATATAATACATATTCCCAATTTGATATTTTGAAAGTTCTTTAAATAGAAAAATTATAATCGTTAAAGGCATGTAATTATATGTTTTAGAACAGTGTTTGTCCATTTATGTCGTGTTGCATAAATTTAAATTTCATTTTTCTAGTGGCTCACATTATTGTATAGACTAAGGAAATAATTTTTCTTAATCTCTTGAAATATTAAATTTTCAAAGCATTAAATTATATAGAAGCATTAATTAATTATTTGCTTGCAATTTTTGAGTTTATATTAGTTAATGCAATTTTTGTTTGATTTCCCAGTTTATATAACATAATCTCATTATTGTTTGTTTAAATAAATTTTGGGAGTTCAAATACTTAAAATTGTTTGTAATTATATGTTGTAAAAAAATTCTGTTAGATTCTTGGAATTGAATGTTGTTATTCATAGTATTATTTTTGAATTTACAGGAATTGATGTCAAAAGAGATGGCTAAAATAAATCGAAATGTGCTAACGGTAAGAGAAGACCAGGCTCCTAAAATTGGAGCAAGCTTGAGCCAATCTGAACCAAGGAAGATTTCAATGGTTGGCATTAAACCTCACATACCTGACTTAAATGTGAAACCTTGTTCTGATTCCAACGAGGAAGAAAAAGGAGAAATTGGAAAAGCATTTCAGAATCTTGCAGGTTTAAAAACTCATGATGCCTGTTATGTTGATCATAAGCTTTTGTACGAGCTTAAGGTCGAGATCATTGCTCGTCTACCATGCTTTGAATACTGGAAACTGCAGTTTCTTAACAAGAAATTCTTGCAGTTATTAAAGAGCTGTGAAATTTTCAGGGTGAGACAAGAAAGAGGACTTGTGAAACCCTATGTGATTTTGCATTCAGGAGCTGTATCTAATTGGGAAATGTTTGATAAGGATTTTAAAACCTTTCGGAGACTTCCTAAAATTCCTTTTTCTGACTATTGCTTTTTCTACAGCGGTAAGGAAACAGTTAGTGTGGGTACTCAACTAATTGTCATAGGGAAAGAAAGAGATGAAATTGTGGTGTTTCGTTATGAGCTAGAGAATCATAAGTGGTTCAAAGGTCCTTCAATGATCACACCGAGGGCCATGTACGGTTCTGCGAGCCATGGTAAAACCGCATTTTTTGCAGGAGGCATTAAAATGGATGAAAATGGAAACCATGTTGTTGTGCAAACTGTAGAAAAGTATAATGCTGATACAAAAAGGTGGACTATGATTAATGGAATGCATAAAGCAAGGAAGTTCAGCTCAGGATGTTTCTTGCGTGGAAAATTTTATGTCCTCGGTGGCCGAGATGATAATGATAAACACCTCACTTGTAGAGAAAGTTATGATGAGACGACAGATTCTTGGGAGTTGATACTTGACATGCTAAAAGACATGACAGTCATTGCGCATTTCCAATCTCCGCCCCTTATTGCTGTGGTTGATGACAATCTATACATGTTAGAAACATCTTTGAACGAGCTTCGGGTATATGATATAAACACAAATATTTGGAAGAAAGTTGGTGTTGTCCCTGTGAGCGCAAACGCTGCCTTCGGTTGGGGGATTGCGTTTAAATCGATGGGAGACAGACTTCTGGTGATTGGAACTTCTCACTCTTGGCATAGGAAGAGAGTAGTTCACTCATGCTGTCCTTCTCCAGACGTGGAAGAGCAGCACTGAGAAGAAATAAGACATTGGTGTGTTGGTGCTGAGCTCCCACAGTTTATTCATAACTGTTGTGTGATGTTTGCTTAAAGTTTTTTCCAAGGAAAGCTTGGAAACTTATTTGTTTTTGCATTTGTGCTTAAAGTTGTTGCTTTTGGTTTTAAGTTGTTTGGTTTGTGTTTTTCTGAATTTTTTGTTTTTCATTTAGGAAAAAAATGTTGTTGTTTTTCGTTTGTTTTAAGTGCTTATGTTTGTGAAAAAAATACTAATGTTGTCTATGTAATGGTTATTTATTTATTTTGGTTTTGTTTTTTCCCTCTTCAGCCATAAATGTCATGTTCAGTTAAAATCGCTATCTGGTTTCAGTTTATTTTCCAAAATTTTAGGTTTGTAAAAGTTATAACACATTAAAATCGTATCTTAATTTATTTTTTTAGTTCGGATAACTAGAGTTTTAAGGTCATTTGGCTTTTCAACCATAAACCATGGCTGTATCTATTTTTATTTAAAAATTCCTTATTTGATTTTATATGGTTACATAATGGATTTTCTATAAGATTTTACTAAAACAGGGAATAAATTAATTTAGTTTTGGTAATTTTCATATATCATTTTATCGTATTTTGTGTGAACCCAATATTTATTATTTACACAGAGGTGCGAAAAAATAATGGAGTTGCAAATAGATAGAAATAAAAGAACAACATTTATAAATATGTGCATATTTATCTACAAATAATAATAAGGATAAGGTTGTTATTTCTTAATATTATTACATGTCAGTTCGATATTAGCGGCTTGATCTCTGTAACTATTTATTAAATCATCCCTATTTCAAAACTCTTTATTGTTTATCCAAGATCAATGATTTGAGTTCGCAATATTTTTTTCATTGAAGCCGATTTAAAGAACTCTCTGAAGCTATAGGAGCATCAATTTTTTCTTCTGGAAAGTGAACATTGTAAGCTACTTAAAAGGTACCGGAGAAACAATAAATATCCGTTGCATTGTAACATAAGTTCATTTCTTTATATACTCTTAGAGTAACCAAATACAGTTTGGTTCGAATCAGGTTAGTCATAGGGTATTAAATTAATACTCGACTTTCGATTTATAAATCTATTGTGTTATATACACAAATAGACTTTGATCGAAGAAAATATAAAAAATGGACTTTCATTATAGATGGAAAGTAATCTTTTAATTTAAAATGGAACCATTTTATTTTGCAAGTATCAACTTTGTTATTTATTATTCTTTAATAACGCAAACATTTTTTAAAAAAAAAATTGCAATGAAATAAAATAATTAATTTAATTGAAAGCCAAAAAGCATTCAAAACATTTCTTTGAAAACCTAATAAATATTCTCAAACAATTAACAAAAACTTAGTCCAAACTGCAAACAATCACTAATTAGTAGTCTTATCGTGTATGGTAAAGATTTAAATAAACTCATAAAAGTTTATTCAAAACTTCCAGATAATTTATTACTTGTATTTATGGTAGATGGTTGAATAAGGATATTGTATTAATATGGTAATAAAATTAAACAAAGCAGTATAAATATGGTAGAGCTAAAATTTAAAACACATATGCTATATATATCTGAGTAACTTAGTCAAGATTTCTTATGCATCTTTTCAACTAACTAAATATAACTGGGATTCAAGAGAGCATTCAATAAAGAATTTCTATCCATTTTTAAGGTACACATTCAAATTTTATGATAAATCTAATCACTAGTGATATTATTACATATCAGATTTTTTATATTGCATCACTATCATAGAATATATTAATCTTTGTCATAATATGCTTAGTTTTGAAATTATATTGATTTACTTATAAGATATAATACATATTCCCAATTTGATATTTTGAAAGTTCTTTAAATAGAAAAATTATAATCGTTAAAGGCATGTAATTATATGTTTTAGAACAGTGTTTGTCCATTTATGTCGTTTTGCATAAATTTAAATTTCATTTTTCTAGTGGCTCACATTATTGTATAGACTAAGGAAATAATTTTTCTTAATCTCTTGAAATATTAAATTTTCAAAGCATTAAATTATATAGAAGCATTAATTAATTATTTGCTTGCACTTTTTGAGTTTATATTAGTTAATGCAATTTTTGTTTGATTTCCCAGTTTATATAACATAATCTCTTTATTGTTTGTTTAAATAAATTTTGGGAGTTCAAATACTTAAAATTGTTTGTAATTATGTTGTAAAAAAATTCTGTTAGATTCTTGGAATTGAATGTTGTTATTCATAGTATTATTTTTGAATTTACAGGAATTGATGTCAAAAGAGATGGCTAAAATAAATCGAAATGTGCTAACGCTAAGAGAAGACCAAGCTCCTAAAATTGGAGCAAGCTTGAGCCAATCTGAACCAAGGAAGATTTCAATGGTTGGCATTAAACCTCACATACCTGACTTAAATGTGAAACCTTGTTCTGATTCCAACGAGGAAGAAAAAGGAGAAATTGGAAAAGCATTTCAGAATCTTACAGGTTTAAAAACTCATGATGCCTGTTATGTTGATCATAAGCTTTTGTACGAGCTTAAGGTCGAGATCATTGCTCGTCTACCATGCTTTGAATACTGGAAACTGCAGTTTCTTAACAAGAAATTCTTGCAGTTATTAAAGAGCTGTGAAATTTTCAGGGTGAGACAAGAAAGAGGACTTGTGAAACCCTATGTGATTTTGCATTCAGGAGCTGTATCTAATTGGGAAATGTTTGATAAGGATTTTAAAACCTTTCGGAGACTTCCTAAAATTCCTTCTTCTGACTATTGCTTTTTCTACAGCGGTAAGGAAACAGTTAGTGTGGGTACTCAACTAATTGTCATAGGGAAAGAAAGAGATGAAATTGTGGTGTTTCGTTATGAGCTAGAGAATCATAAGTGGTTCAAAGGTCCTTCAATGATCACACCGAGGGCCATGTACGGTTCTGCGAGCCATGGTAAAACCGCATTTTTTGCAGGAGGCATTAAAATGGATGAAAATAGAAACCATGTTGTTGTGCAAACTGTAGAAAAGTATAATGCTGATACAAAAAGGTGGACTATGATTAATGGAATGCATAAAGCAAGGAAGTTCAGCTCAGGATGTTTCTTGCGTGGAAAATTTTATGTCCTCGGTGGCCGAGATGATAATGATAAACACCTCACTTGTGGAGAAAGTTATGATGAGACGACAGATTCTTGGGAGTTGATACCTGACATGCTAAAAGACATGACAGTCATTGCGCATTCCCAATCTCCGCCCCTTATTGCTGTGGTTGATGACAATCTATACATGTTAGAAACATCTTTGAACGAGCTTCGGGTATATGATATAAACACAAATATTTGGAAGAAAGTTGGTGTTGTCCCTGTGAGCGCAAACGCTGCCTTCGGTTGGGGGATTGCGTTTAAATCGATGGGAGACAGACTTCTGGTGATTGGAACTTCTCACTCTTGGCATAGAAAGAGAGTAGTTCACTCATGCTGTCCTTCTCCAGACGTGGAAGAGCAGCACTGGGAAGAAATAAGACATTGGTGTGTTGGTGCTGAGCTCCCACAGTTTATTCATAACTGTTGTGTGATGTTTGCTTAAAGTTTTTTCCAAGGAAAGCTTGGAAACCTATTTGTTTTTGCATTTGTGCTTAAAATTGTTGCTTTTGGTTTTAAGTTGTTTGGTTTGTGTTTTTCTGAATTTTTAGTTTTTCATTTGGGATAAAAATGTTGTTGTTTTTCGTTTGTTTTAAGTGCTTATGTTTGTGAAAAAAATACTAATGTTGTCTATGTAATGGTTATTTATTTATTTTGGTTTTGTTTTTTCCCTCTTCAGCCATAAATGTCATGTTCAGTTTAAATCGCTATCTGGTTTCAGTTTATTTTCCAAAATTTTAGGTTTGTAAAAGTTATAACGCATTAAAATCGTATCTTAATTTATTTTTTTAGTTCGGATAACTAGAGTTTTAAGGTCATTTGGCTTTTCAACCATAAACCATGGCTGTATCTATTTTTATTTAAAAATTCCTTATTTGATTTTATATGGTTACATAATGGATTTTCTATAGGATTTTACTAAAACAGGGAATAAATTAATTTAGTTTTGGTAATTTTCATATATCATTTTATCGTATTTTGTGTGAACCCAATATTTATTATTTACACAGAGGTGCGAAAAAATAATGGAGTTGCAAATAGTTAGAAATAAAAGAACAACATTTATAAATATGTGCATATTTATCTACAAATAATAATAAGGATAAGGTTGTTATTTCTTAATATTATTACATGTCAGTTCGATATTAGCGGCTTGATCTCTATAACTATTTATTAAATCATCCCTATTTCAAAACTCTTTATTGTTTATCCAAGATCAATGATTGGAGTTCGCAATATTTTTTTCATTGAAGCCGATTTAAAGAACTCTCTGAAGCTATAGGAGCATCAATTTTTTCTTCTGGAAAGTGAACATTGTAAGCTACTTAAAAGGTACCGGAGAAACAATAAATATCCGTTGCATTGTAACATAAGTTCATTTCTTTATATACTCTTAGAGTAACCAAATACAGTTTGGTTCGAATCAGGTTAGTCATAGGGTATTAAATTAATACTCGACTTTCGATTTATAAATCTATTGTGTCATATACACAAATAGACTTTGATCGAAGAAAATATAAAAAATGGACTTTCATTATAAATGGAAAGTAATCTTTTAATTTAAAATGGAACCATTTTATTTTGCAAGTATCAACTTTGTTATTTATTGTTCTTTAATAACGCAAACATTTTTTTAAAAAAAAATTGCAATGAAATAAAATAATTAATTTAATTGAAAGCCAAAAAGTATTCAAAACATTTCTTTGAAAACCTAATAAATATTCTCAAACAATTAACAAAAACTTAGTCCAAACTGCAAACAATCACTAATTAGTAGTCTTATCGTGTATGGTAAAGATTTAAATAAACTCATAAAAGTTTATTCAAAACTTCCAGATAATTTATTACTTGTATTTATGGTAGATGGTTGAATAAGGATATTGTATTAATATGGTAATAAAATTAAACAAAGCAGTATAAATATGGTAGAGCTAAAATTTAAAACACATATGCTATATATATCTGAGTAACTTAGTCAAGATTTCTTATGCATCTTTTCAACTAACTAAATATAACTGGGATTCAAGAGAGCATTCAATAAAGAATTTCTATCCATTTTTAAGGTACACATTCAAATTTTATGATAAATCTAATCACTAGTGATATTATTACATATCAGATTTTTTATATTGCATCACTATCATAGAATATATTAATCTTTGTCATAATATGCTTAGTTTTGAAATTATATTGATTTACTTATAAGATATAATACATATTCCCAATTTGATATTTTGAAAGTTCTTTAAATAGAAAAATTATAATCGTTAAAGGCATGTAATTATATGTTTTAGAACAGTGTTTGTCCATTTATGTCGTGTTGCATAAATTTAAATTTCATTTTTCTAGTGGCTCACATTATTGTATAGACTAAGGAAATAATTTTTCTTAATCTCTTGAAATATTAAATTTTCAAAGCATTAAATTATATAGAAGCATTAATTAATTATTTGCTTGCAATTTTTGAGTTTATATTAGTTAATGCAGCTTTTGTTTGATTTCCCAGTTTATATAACATAATCTCATTATTGTTTGTTTAAATAAATTTTGGGAGTTCAAATACTTAAAATTGTTTGTAATTATATGTTGTAAAAAAATTATGTTAGATTCTTGGAATTGAATGTTGTTATTCATATATTATTTTTGAATTTACAGGGATTGATGTCAAAAGAGATGGCTAAAATAAATCGAGATGTGCTAATGCTAAGAGAAGATCAGGCTCCTAAAGTTGGAGCAAGCTTGAGCCAATCTGAACCAAGGAAGATTTCAATGGTTGGCATTAAACCTCACATACCTGACTTAAATGTGAAACCTTGTTCTGATTTCGATGAGGAAGAAAAAGGAGAAATTGGAAAAGCATTTCAGAATCTTGCAGGTTTAAAAACTCATGATGCCTGTTATGTTGATCATAAACTTTTGTACGAGCTTGAGGTCGAGATCATTGCTCGTCTGCCATGCTTTGAATACTGGAAACTGCAGTTTCTTAACAAGAAATTCTTGCAGTTATTAAAGAGCTGTGAAATTTTCAGGGTGAGACAAGAAAGGGGACTTGTGAAACCCTATGTGATTTTGCATTCAGGAGCTGTATCTAATTGGGAAATGTTTGATAAGGATTTTAAAACCTTTCGGAGACTTCCTAAAATTCCTTCTTCTGACTATTGCTTTTTCTACAGCGGTAAGGAAACAGTTAGTGTGGGTACTCAACTAATTGTCATAGGGAAAGAAAGAGATGAAATTGTGGTGTTTCGTTATGAGCTAGAGAATCATAAGTGGTTCAAAGGTCCTTCAATGATCACACCGAGGGCCATGTACGGTTCTACGAGCCATGGTAAAACCGCATTTTTTGCAGGAGGCATTAAAATGGATGAAAATGGAAACCATGTTGTTGTGCAAACTGTAGAAAAATATAATGCTGATACAAAAAGGTGGACTATGATTAATGGAATGCATAAAACAAGGAAGTTCAGCTCGGAATGTTTCTTGCGTGGAAAATTTTACGTCCTCGGTGGCCGAGATGATAATGATAAACACCTCACTTGTGGAGAAAGTTATGATGAGACGACAGATTCTTGGGAGTTGATACCTGACATGCTAAAAGACATGACAGTCATTGCGCATTCCCAATCTCCGCCCCTTATTGCTGTGGTTGATGACAATCTATACATGTTAGAAACATCTTTGAACGAGCTTCGGGTATATGATATAAACACAAATATTTGGAAGAAAGTTGGTGTTGTCCCTGTGAGCGCAAACGCTGCCTTCGGTTGGGGGATTGCGTTTAAATCGATGGGAGACAGACTTCTGGTGATTGGAACTTCTCACTCTTGGCATAGGAAGACAGTAGTTCACTCATGCCGTCCTTCTCCAGACGTGGAAGAGCAGCACTGGGAAGAAATAAAACATTGGTGTGTTGGTGCTGAACTCCCACAGTTTATTCATAACTGTTGTGTGATGTTTGCTTAAAGTTTTTTCCAAGGAAAGCTTGGAAACTTATTAATTTGTTTTTGCATTTGTGCTTAAAGTTGTTGCATTTGGTTTTAAGTTGTTTGGTTTGTGTTTTTCTGATTTTTTTTGTTTTTCATTTGGGATAAAAATGTTGTTGTTTTTCGCTTGTTTTAAGTGCTTATGTTTGTGAAAAAATACTAATGTTGTGTATGTAATGGTTATTTATTTATTTTGGTTTTGCTTTTTCCCTCTTCAGCCATAAATGTCATGTTCAGTTAAAATCGCCATCTGGTTTCAGTTTATTTTCCAAAATTTTAGGTTTGTAAAAGTTATAACACATTAAAATCGTATCTTAATTTATTTTTTTAGTTCGGATAACTAGAAGTTTAAGGTCATTTGGCTTTTCAACCATAAACCATGGCTGTATCTATTTTTATTTAAAAATTCCTTATTTGATTTTATATGGTTACATAATGGATTTTCTATAAGATTTTACTAAAATAGGGAATAAAGTAATTTAGTTTTGGTAATTTTAATATATCATTTTATCGTATTTTGTGTAAATCCAATATTTATTATTTACACAGAGGTGCGGAAAAATAATGGAGTTGTAAATAGTTAGAAATAAAAAAACAACATTTATAAATATGTGCATATTTATCTACAAATAATAATAAGGATAGGGTTGTTATTTCTTAATATTATTACATGTCAGTTCGATATTAGCGGCTTGATCTATATAACTATTTATTAGATCATCTCAATTTCAAAACTCTTTATTGTTTATCCAAGATCAATGATTTGAGTTCGCAATATTTTATTTCCTTGAAGCCGATTTAAAGAATCTCTGAAGCTATAGGAGAATCGAATTTTTCTTCTGAGAAGTGAACATTGTAAGCTACTGAAAAGGTACCGGAGAAACAATAAAATATATGTTGCATTGTAACATAAATTCATTTCTTTATATTCTCAGAGTAGCCAAATACAGTTTGGTTCGAATCAGGTTAATCATAGGGTATTAAATTAATACTCGACTTTCGATTTATAAATTTAATGTGTTATATACACAAATAGACTTTGATCGAAGAAAATATACAAACTGGACTTTCATTATAGAATGAAAGTTATCTTTTAAATCATTTTATTTCGCATGTATCAACTTTGTTATTTATTGTTCTTTAATAATGCATACATATTTTTTTTATAAATTGCAATGAAATAAAATAACTAATTTAATTTAAAGCCAAAAAGTATTCAAAACATTTCTTTAAAAACCTAATAAATATTCTCAAAAAATTAACAAAAACTTACTCAAAAACTTCAAACAATCACTAATTTAAATGGATGAAAATGGGACCCCTGTTGTTGTGCAAACTGTAGAAAAGTATAATGCTGATACAAAAATGTGGATGATGATTCATGGAATGCATAAAGCAAGGAAGTTCAACTCAGGATGTTTCTTGTGTGAAAAATTTTATGTCCTCGGCGGGCGAGATGATAATGATAAACACCTTACTTGTGGAGAAAGGTATGATGAGGCGACAAATTCTTGGGAGTTTATACCTGACATGCTAAAATACATGACATTCATTGCGCCTTCCCAATCTCCGCCCCTTATTGATGTGGTTGATGACAATCTATACTTGTTAAAAACATCTTTGATGAGCTTCGGGTATATGATATAAACACAAATATTTGAAAGAAACTTGGTGTTGTCCCTGTAAGCTATAAATGTCACCTAGTCATGATGAGTTAAAGTCTCTATATGGTTTTTCAGTTAATCTTTCCAAAAAATTTGGTTTACAAAAGTTATATACCAGATTAAAATAATATCTAATTTCATTTGCTTGGTTTGGATATATAGAGTTTCAGGTTATTTGGTTTATAACCATAAACCATGGTAGTTTCTGTTCTTATAGAACATTGCCTATTTTATTTAATATGATTAGATAATGGATTTTCTAAATGATTTTACTACAACATCGAATAAAGTAATTTACTTTTGGTAATTTTGATATATCATTGTATTGTATTTTGTGTGAACCATATTGTTTTATTTACAAAGAGGAGTGGCAAAATAATGGAGTTATAAATAATTAAAAATAAAAAAAGCAACACTTATAAAGGTGTTCTTATTTATCTATAAATAATAA
This sequence comes from Brassica napus, assembly GCF_020379485.1. Taxonomy (NCBI): domain Eukaryota; kingdom Viridiplantae; phylum Streptophyta; class Magnoliopsida; order Brassicales; family Brassicaceae; genus Brassica; species Brassica napus. Next base: position 14,001,869 of record NC_063437.1, on the reverse strand, counting down.
TAAGAATAAGATTGTTAATCTTTTTAATATTACTTGTCAGTTTGATATTAGCAGCTTGATCTCAATTTTCAAAAGTCATAATCGTTTATCCATGATCAACGATTTGACTTCACTATATATTTTCTTTCCTTGAAGGCGATTTAGGGCAGTCTCTGAAGCTATAGAAGTATCAGATTTTATTCTTCTGAGAAGTGAATATTGTGAGCTACTTAAAAGGTTAACAGAAAACAGTAAATATCTATTGCATTGTAACATAAATACATTTCTTTATATTTTGAGAGTAACCACCACTGATATCGAACTTGTACTTGTACACATGGAAGTGTTTCCAAATATGTGCTTTGAATTTCAGAGAGAGAGAAATATTTATTGATGAAGGTAGTGAATTAAGGAGTTTAATGTCAAAGAGGGAGTTTCTTGAAAATGAAGTTTGAACGTAGAAGAAAAGAAGATATATGTGAATAACTTGAAAGATAAAATAATAATGTATTGTCTGATTTTCTAGAATAATGATGACATTTAGGCCATTGAATTGGATCGTAAGTATTGAAGTTTAGCCATTGGCTCACAATCCCGTATATATTAATTGAACATCATTTAAAAAGTTGTACTAATTAAAAAAAGACTTTATTTAAATGTCATTTAATTAAGATATCAATTTAGCTTACATGGTATCTTAAGAATCAATTGAAAAAAAAATGCTGGTCCAAATTCAATTACTATAGAACATTATATTAACCCAAAATATAAGAAGCGTATATTTTTTCTTTAAGTAAAAGCTACAAAATTACCTAATATGATTAACATATATGTGGTAATTAATGACTATAAATAATAAAGATTTGTTAATGTCGAGCTTAGTAACGTGGGCTTGTGATCCTAGTGGAGACAATAAGTTGATGGAACTTTGGACCAGTTTCTATGAAGCGTACCGGTCTCTTGACCCGGGTGTGTGCGGGGTTATATATACTGAGCTCTTGCCCTCTTCTAATATGAGTGTGCATGCCAGTGTCTTCTTCGCGTACAACTTCAATCTAGCTGGGTTCATTGGACCATCATCTTTTTAAAAAAGTAGGTTTCTTATCATAGATTAGTTATTGTTGTCAAAAAAATAAAAATAAAGATTTGTTAACAATTTTTGCATCTTTCTTCATTTTTTTTTAATTTTATATTATTAAAAGATTAAACAATCACTTTAACCATATAATAAAAAATTAGATTTTTTTCTTATATGTTATATTTTGAATTTTTTTAAATGACTTTAAATTACAAAAATGGAGAAACCTTATATGTTATATTTTAATTTTTTTAAACGACTTTAAATTACAAAAATGAGGCAACCGTACATGTTATATTTTTCTTATATGTTAGATTTTTCTTATATGTTATATTTTGATTTTCTTTAAACGACTGTAAATTACAAAAATGTAAGTTTTACTTAAACATACGACTAAAAGCATTAAAATGACATGTATTAATTCGATGGTTGATCTGAAACTTTTCAAAACCATATGGAAGATAAATGTCAAAATAATTAAACTCTGTTTATTATTTTCAAAATGTGTTTGGTGGAAAAAAATAAAGTTTTTGTGTCATAATTTGTTTTATGTCCAATCCGATTAATCCATGATATATTAACTATAATTTAGTTCCACAATTTTTAATAAAAATTGATCCGGTCCATCGGAAAAAATTATATAATAACAACAAAAAACATTGTATATGTATAATGGAACAATGGTGATTCTGACACAAGTGAAGTATAAAATGATGAAATATATATTAAAAAAATTGTCGATAATATATACAAATAAACTCATCAGGCTGGATCTTATTTATCCTTGTTAACAATTGAAAGTTTAACCATTGGACCCGTTTTTGGAATAGTGCAAATTTTGGTTTATTCAGTTTTGATTGCATAATCTTCGGTTTGAATTCGATATGGTCTAGTTAATGATTGTTTGTTATGTTGTTTAAAGATGGCCAGATGGGACTGTCCTAAATACCAATGCCTTGAACTATTCATATCTAACAATGCAAGTTAGATAACCTAAACTCTTGCTTTTGATCGTGTATCTAAGATCACCACATACTTTTACAACATTACATAAACTATTCTGCTGTGCTTACAAATTTGAGTAGAAATAGAGAGACACACACACTGCTTAAACGTTAGGCGTTAGACGAAGGAGGACGGAGCTTCCTCACTAGCCATTTCCTTCTTAAAGAGACGTCCAAAGCCAAGAACGTCTTTGCTCTCTTCTCATCTTCTAAAAGATCACAAGCATCCAGTAGAAGCTCATCATCCATGTCTGGTAAAGCTTGTAGTGCATCAACGGCGTTCTGTATTCTTGTGAATTTATCCTCGCCTTCACCTTCTGCCTCACTTAGAGGCTTCCTCATCATCTCCACTCCGTCTTCTGAGCCTTACGTGCATCTATCCCCGGATTTGAAATTGGGTTGGTTCGCTTACAATGCTGCTTGTGAGTAGAAGAACTAAAGTCATCGACCATATCAATCTCATGGCCATAGTTATCCAACTCGATCATAAGATTCTCACAGTTGAAGCCTTCGTGTGAGAGATGTTCATATAGCTTGCACAAATCACCATAACTCTCCCAGGTTTTACCTTTATATATAGTTGCATCTGGATGTTCCTGCCAAAATTCAGACACACCTTGTAAGAAAAACATCACTATGGTGTTTCATTAGACTAGCCTCCTTACCTTTATATAAGCTTCCCAATGTTCATCTTCAGCAACTATAATTTGCTTCTCTCCATCCCAATCAAAGCCATCAAGATTAAGGATGTTGTTGACGTCGTCACGCTCTTTCATCATCAATATGTAACGATTCTCCAGCGTAAACATGTCAGTCTGCAATCCGAACTTTGCATTGAAGGATTCTGCCATCTCCGCCCAAGCTTGCTCTGTGAAGGTCTCACCAACTTTGTTTCCTCTATTGACCTGCTCAAGCATGAGATCAATAAGACAACGGTCCATGACCGCTGTCCATTCTACAGGAGAAGGACCACTGCTGCTACAGAGGTAATCTTCTTTGGGTGAAAGAAGCATGAAGATGGGACTTTCCTAAAAGAGCAATGCCTTGGGTTAATCATTTCTTGTATCATTGGTGATTGGAAGAATCCTCTCACTCCACAAATGGCGAAAACGATTGAAGAAATCGTTGGATGTTAGACTAAGAGGTTCGTTGGTGCTTGATATTTCAATAAAGTTGTTTTTTTTTTAACTTTAAGCAGACATAAAATTTCAGTGAAAAAAGTTATGTTCTTGGCTTCGAACATTCATAGGTGGTTAAGTCTTAAGGTTATTATTACAAACTAGCAAGTTTATTATTACAAACAACATCTAAGATTCTACATCACCACCATATTAGACAAAAGGGTAGGGGGTCAAATTAGTGCTTTCCTCATCTTAAGGTACCTGCACTCAAAACAGCAGACCATGGTTGGATTCAATTCCTATATTTTGATCCATGTGAGAGTAGAGAAGCTTGTATTCAAAGCTTTTGATATGATCAAGTATCAAAAGCCTTGCCCCTGGTGGAATCTCCACTTCTTGCTCTGATTGTTTCCCTCAGCTGAAGGAAAAACAAAAAAAACCGTGCTAAGTAAGAAGAAGGTATATAATCTTGTATTGATTAATGAAGGATGAATCACCTGAAACGTTGGTCCTGACACAAAAGTGAAAGCAGCAACGTTGAAGAGTGCGTTTGCAGGTCGGACTTTCAAGCCTTGTCTCACAAAAGAGTATGCCAACCCAGCACCTGATGCTAAGAGCAAGCTGTGAAAACATAAACAGGGTTTGGTTTAACCAAAGAACACACATTTTGAAAGCATAAACACATTTTGACTCAGTGGGGCGAGGCCTAGGACTCGAAAGTGACGCCTGAGCAGTGGGGTCATGACCATTCCTATTATACCGCCGGAAATAGCTCCGTAGACAGCGCCATATGCGGTAGCAGTGAGGTGTTTTATCGCCATTGTTTGATCGCTTTTCATTTTCTCTCTCTCTCTCTCTCTCTCTTTTTATTGTCGTCTATGAGACTTGAGAGAGCACACCCAACTAACTACCAGCATGCTTTCTTTGTCTCATCTGTGTGTGTGAGAGAGAGATGGGTTTACGGGTTAGACTTGTCCTTGAAACCCTCTGTCTTCATCCAAGGCACTATGCTCTCTTTCTTTACTTTAACCACACGTTAAATTTCACTAAATAAAGTTATGTTTTCTTATATAGGTCTGGGCATTCGAGTATCCATTCGGGTATTGATCGGTTTTTTCGGGTATTATGTTTCCAGGTTTGGAAATTAGACCTCATTTAGATGTTATAAAATTTTGGGTCGGGTTCGAGTCGGATCTTTCTGGATCTGGATGGATTCGGTTCTGATGTAAAGGAACATGAAAATAACCGAATATATCTGAAACGGGTTCGGATAATAGTATCCAAAGTAACCTTATTATCCGATTCGGTTCGGATATTTTATATCTAAACTATCTAAATGTACCAAAAAATAACCAAAAATATTCATTAAATACGGTTTTGTTTGAATATTTCTATTCAACTATCATATTTTATCCAGAAAATACACAAAAATATTGAAAATAACTAATATATTTAATTTAAATAATTATGCATATATTTATACATAATATTTATAGATATATATTTATATTTCTGATATCTTCTGATACTCATTCTATTCTCGATTCAGATCGGATTAGATACCAGTTCTTTGGATACATCAATTTAGAACCCATTCAGTTATTTAGCCCGGTCCGATCAGGTTCGGGACCTTGATTTTCGGGTCAGTTTTTTGGTTCCGGATATTTTGCCCAACCCTAAAGATTGTGTATCTAAGATCACCACATACTTTTACAACGTTACATAAACTATTCTGCTGCGCTTACAAATTTGGGTAGAAATAGAGAGACACAAACTGGTTAAACGTTAGACGAAGGAGGCCGAAGCTTCCTCACCAGCCATTTTCTTCTTAAAGAGACGTCCAATGCCAAGAACGTCTTTGCTTTCTTCTCATCTTCTAAAAGATCACAAGCATCCAGCAGAAGCTCATCATCCATGTCTGGTAAAGCTTGCAGTGCATCAACAGCGTTCTGTATTCTTGTGAAATTATCCTCCTGAGGCATGGCCTCCACGTAATCACGGCCTTCACCTTCTGTCTCACTCTGAGGCTTCCTCATCATCTCTCCTCCCGTCTTCTGAGCCTTGCGTGCATTTATCCCATGTGGAGTTGGGTTGGCTCGCTTACAATGCTGCTTTTGAGTAGAAGAACTAAAGTCATCAACTATATCAATCTCATGGCCATAGTTATCCAACTCTATCATGAGATTCTCACAGTTGAAGCCTTCGTGTGAGAGATGTTCATATAGCTTGCACAAATCACCGTAACTATCCAACGTTTTGCCTTTATATATAGTTGCATCTGGATGTTCCTGCCAAAATCCAGACACTGAATCTCTCAGAATCACACACACACACCTTGTAAGAAAACATCATTAGATTAGCCTCCTTACCTTAATATATGCATCCCAATGTTCATCTTCTGCAACAATGGTTTGCTTCTCTCCATCCCAAACAAAGCCATCAAGATTAAGGATGTTGTTGACGTCGTCACGCTCTTTCATCATCAATATGTAACGATTCTCCAGAGTAAACATGTCAGCCTGCAATTCGAACTTTGCATTGAAGGATTCTGCCATCTCCCCCCAAGCTTGTTCTGTGAATGTCTCACCAACTTTATTTCCTCTATTGACCTGCTCAAGCATGAGATCAATAAGACAACGGTCCATGACCGCTGTCCATTCTACAGGAGAAGGACCACTGCTGCTACAGAGGTAATCATCTTTCTCTTCCCCGGCTTGCACCATCTGGAAAGTATCCTTGAGTCTATCTTCGCTTTCACTTTCTGCCATGGATTCATATAAATAAGAACACAAATGAACACCTAATGAATCAAAAGCCAATATATATAGAGAAACTTACCGTTTATGCGCACAGTATTTGCAGGAGTGGGATCAAAAGCTTGAGCCAAGCGTGTGTATCTCCCATCAGACACTTCCTTACCAAAAATGAAGCAAAGATTTGGGTAAATTGGAATAGTTTTCACTCGATATGGTCGAGCTTCTGGATGTCCCTACACACGTTTCATTTTATTAATTTAGACCACACAAGCATATATAACTTATATCTTAAAAAAGGGGAAAGAATGTTGCATACCTTTATATATGAACACCAAACGCTATCATCAGCAACAACCATATCTCTCCTTGCATCCCACGAGAACCCGTTTTGCTCGAGAAGAAACCTTATGTCGTTGTACAACCTCCTCAAGTGTTTATACCGGTTCTTCAGAACGTCTCTGCCGTGCTGAGACTCGAACTTGGTATTAAACGATGTAATCATTTCGTTCCAAGCGCTCGTTATGAAAGTCTGCCCAACTCTGTTCCCTTTATTCACTTGGTCATATAACAAATCGATCAGATAGTTGTCCATAGGCGGTGTCCAAAACGTCCTTGTACGATCAGAACTCTGAGCCTGGCCCGCCTTAGTCTCATCTGGTATAGCATCATCTTTGCCTTGGACTGGATTAGCAAATATTAACTCCAAGTCGTTGTAGCTCGGTAATGACCTCATCCTATATGTTCTAGCAAGTGGATGCTCCTGCTTTCATCACGTCATAAGTGCCTGTTTCATTACATCTAGATTTATTTATTACAAGAGTAGGAATTTCAAACCTTGATGTAAGAGTTCCAAAAGACATCATCTGCAGCTATCATTTGAAGAGTTTCGTCCCACGAAAACCCGTCTTGTTTCAAGATAGCTCCCATGTCTTTGTGGTATTTAGACAACTTGTTGTACCTATGCCTTAAGACTCTTTTACCATACTGACCACTGAACCTAGCATTGAACAAAGCTAACATATCTGTCCAGGCTTGTTTGCTGAAAGCATTGCCAGTCTTGTTACCTCTTCCGATTTGATCAAGCATAAGGCTGATGAAGTATTGGTCCATTACCGGAGTCCACTCGGTTTTCGAGGTTTCTTTACTTGACATAACAAGACTCCCACTACTACTTTCACCTACAGAACATAGAAAGCATCACTCATTGTAAGTATTTCCTTTTTTCTTTTGGTTAAATGTTATACAAAGAGGACTTGTTACAGAAAGAAATTAAGGCTTCGAATGTTTACAAATCGCACAGCAGTTAATAGTAACAAAAATCTTTAAATGTACATATGTATCTATAGGTTTTTGTTACTATTACTACCGCACCGGATTGCTATTCGGATCCTAAAAGCAACTAAACAGCAAACTAACTAAACACTGCAGTAAAATATCACTAAATAAGACTTCCACTACTACTTTCACCTACAGACAAAACACAGTTTGTAATAAAATCAAGAAAGAGCAAGAACACACCAATGTTAACTCCATTGATCTCATCTTCAAACTCTACATCATGGCTTGACCTACTGTACCTCCCATCTGCAACCGTATACCCATAGACCAAACACAGATCATTAAAATTCAACACAGGTTTGGTCTTGTACGCACGAGCCTCAGGATGAGACTTGAGATAACAACTCCACAGACTCTCATCTCCGACCACCATCTCATGACTCTGGTCCCAAGAGAACCCTCCGTGATCAAGAAGGCTCTTGACGTCGTTGTACTGTTTCCAAAGAGTCGTGTACCTGATCTTCAACACGTCTTTGTCGTACTGTGACTCGAACTTGGAGTTGAAAACGGAGAGCATCTCGTTCCAGGCTTGCTTGTTGAAAGTGTGGCCGGTTCTATTGCCTCTGTGGAGATGGTCGAGCATTAGATCTATGAAGAAACGCTCCATCGTTGGGGTCCAGTACGTTCTCGTTCGGTCATTATTACAAGAGGTTTGACCGCTCATGATAGCTGAGAAGCAGTAACCAGTGTCTGTGTGTGTGTGAATATATAGGTAGCGGTTATAGTTGCGCGCGGCGGTGAGAGAGAGAAAGAGAGATTGGGCGGAGTTTGGGAGAGAGATTAACCCTAATCCCGAATTATTTCTGTTTGGCTCTCAGTGCTCCTTCTCTCCTCTGGTTTATCTATCTATCGCCTTCTATGTTTGGGCTTAGCCTTTCGTTTTTAAGGCGCTCTATGGGTCCAACGAATATACACATTTTGAAGAATTACTCCCAATTTTGTTTGGTTTTTTGAAATTTATAGGTTTTAATTAGCGTATTAGATATTAGAAGATATTAGATGTAAGAAAGCAGAGCATTCTCTTTTTACTTCTGATGTTTACTGACATGTTCTTGTTAATTGTTTAACTCTAGGTGAGCCAAAGAAGACGAAGAAAACTACTAAACCTACAGAGAGTGGCACTGGGAACTATCCAATGAAACGAGCATGATGGTTTGATCAATGATGTGCTCAAGCTTTTGTTTGTTTTGGGTGAACTAGACCACATATATAGTTGTAAACATGTTGTGCTCAAGCTTTTATCTGGTCTACAAACCCAGTTACATCTCTTTAACAGCTATATGTCGCCAACAACAAGCTGACATGTCTATGACTATGAGATACATACAACTCCTAACCCAGCTCAAGATCTTGAAAGCCAACAATAACATACAAAGTAAGCTTTACCCATATTTTTTTAAATGATCCAAAAGACAATATAAGTTGCCAGATTTACATTTCAAGCCAACAGTTCTGCTGCAGAATATAGTGACACTCTTTTGTCTCTCATTTCCTGTCTTAACTTAGTTGCTTGCAGAAATAGCCATAAGAGAGCGTGGAGAAGAAGTCCAAGAACACCCCCACCCCCATTAATTTATCTTCTCTATTTTGAAAACTACACAAATCAACACAATCGATCTCCATGCCACACTAAAACTTTGAGCTCTGTGACGATTTCATTTAAACCATAACTCTAAATTCACTAAACCGGATTAAGAATACAACCAAAGATTTGGGGGAATCCCTAACCCAGTCATCAATTTTGATCTGATAAGTGATACCACGCAGATCTATCCGTAGAGAGAGCAATCACAAAACTAAAATCAGTAATACAAGGATTAAAAGAGTAAGAAACACCAATTTATTACATTATTAGATTTCCAATCGTCATCAAACGATCATATCAAACACAAACACACACAGATCCTCACACGAGAGATCGGAAGGATATGATTGAGCTTAGGAGATAACGCGGCCAACGACGGGATACTTGGCTTCAAACTTCTTCTCCCAATCATTAAGAGTGGTCATCTCTTTCTCGGTGAGACCTTCGAGAGAAGGAGACACGTCTTCTTCGTTCTTGCTCATCTTCCCCAGAGCTCTGCTCGCGTCTTTTCCCGCGAACATCGCGTAATCGCCTCCTGCGCCGTAGAAGGATTTGCCGGTGGTGACGTCGAATACTCGGCCCTTGATCGCCACGTAGATCGGCTTCGATGAGTCGGTCCCGTTGTACTGGCTAAGCTGCTCTGCCGTGAACTCCATTTTCTTTTTTCTCTCTCTCTCGGAATCGAATTTTTTCTGGAAAGATCCAATTGATAAGATGAAGGAGATAATGGATTAGGTGGGAGGGATATTTATAGTGGAAAATGACATTGTTATTCGACTTGAGAGCATTTACTTTCGAATAATTTATAGTGGAAATTAAATTTTTGTTTGGCTCATTAGTGGAATAGCATTTTTATCTTTTGTTGAATTTATTCCACTTAACATAATACTAGAATAGCACTAAACCAAGTTTTTGTTCCCAAAGTAGCACTCAAGGCTCAAAGTCACAAAAATAGGTTTCATTAAAAAAAGTAAATATACATTTATATCCTTTGGGTTAATTAATCCAAACCTTAGGATTTAGAGTTAAGGGGTGGGATTTTGGAATTAGGGTTTAAAATTTTATAAAAAATAAAAAATAAAAATTTTAAAAACAGTTTCAAAATGTATTTTTAAATTATAAAAAAAAAATTTGAAAAAAAATAAAAAAAAAATTTGAAAAAAAATTTCAAAAAAATTTATAAAAATTTCGAATCTGAAACTATAAAAAATTTTTTATTTATTTTTATTTATTTTTGTTTATTTATTTAATTTTAAACCAAGGGTATTAGGGATATTTTACCCTTTAATGAATGTCATTTTTGTGACTTTCTCCTTCTAGTGCTATTTTTGAGACATAAACTTTAAAAGGTGCTATTATTGACAATTGTCCTTTTACTTTCGAATCATCTTTTTCTACGTCACTTTCGAATCATTTATAAAGTGAAATAGTGTCACTTTTTGTTTGTTTCTGGAAGTCAATTCGAATATAAATTAGGTATATATTTTGAAGTTTATTGTTAAGGTGTAAATATTAGTCCATAAATTAAAATTCGGAAAACCATAAATTTAAAGATTCAAAAATGGATTAGGTATATATTCACGAAATATTTTTTTCACTCAATAATATACATAAGTTTAAATATATTATAGAAAAAAATTAAAATACATAACTTATTTATACTATATATTTTTTACAAAAAAAATTGAAAACCAAAAGCGGATCAAAATCTAGTATAGCATGTCAAACATTACTTCACTATATCAGTATATCTCATATTTTGCTTAATTTTTTTGCATATTTATCCGAAAAGCCTTCTTATTTCATTTGTGTCAATGAACCTGCTCTTTCAACTATTCCTATTTCTTATTTTTGACATTTGTAGTTTCTGTTAGCGCTAGAAAGAGGAGGTTGGTTAGTTTAAACTTCAACACCAAAAGAAGCAATGACTGGTAACCAAAGTGTACAAGAAACCTTCACCAAAATTTCTTCAGAAAACAGAAGATTGTTGCAGACCGGAATAAAAGGATGAGTAATGAAGCCGTAATTGTAACTCAGCACACCAAGAAAGTGACAAGTGAGAAAGCGACCTTTTCGCAACCAACACGAGTTAATTACGTCTTGAAATGAAATGAGACATGGTAGAGTCATGATTCATGAAACTAGTGTCTGGTAAAAGGAGACTAGTTTGGACTCGCCGAACTTTGGAGCATGCAAACTTGGTGCTTGTAAGATGGGAGGTAAAGATGCTATCTCATGAATAGGTCATAGGTTGATGGTTGTCTAAGCATGCTAGATTGTGTGGTGTGTGGCTTAGTATTAATTTATTATTAGGCTGAACAAAAAAAAAAAATTATTATTCATTTATCTTCCCTTTTTCTGTTGCAGATCTGTTGATTGGGCGTCAAATTAAAAGATGGTAGATTACAAAGAACGTATTAGCTTTCATTAATTTTCGGACGACTTTTACAAGGACGTCTCGGAGTTGATATTGACATGAGATTCTTCAAAAAGGAGAGAAGATCCACATTTAGTTACAAAGAACGTAGTATTAGCTTTCATTAATGTTAGCATCTTTCTAATTAGCATCAAGGTTATCTTGGGAAAGAGAAAAGAACTAAAGTGTGAGGTTGTGGAGCAAAAGTAGATTGTTTCACCAGATATTAACTCATATTGTAGCAAGATTAGCTTCAACAAAATCCATAGACCACGTCTGTGATTGATTCGGATAAGTAATCATTTGTTGTCTCAACCGGGATTTTCCCACCGGTTAAGATGCTTTAAAATTGAATCGGAAACAAGCCAGACAGAACCAACTCTGTGCAAATTGTGGGCCCAGTGTCCAATAACACAATTTCCAGGGCATTTCTCCTCCTCAACCGTCCTCCAATTTGGTACGCAAAAAAAAAATCAATTTCAAAGTCTTTTAATTTCTGCTGAATTATTCAAACTTCTCAGCGAGGAAGAAGAAGAAGAAGAGAAATGGCGATTTGCATGTGTTGCGAGTCGCGGATCGTACCGAAATCGATAGTGAATCCATGGATATCCCCGAGTAGAACGAAGCTAGGTTTCGTAGCGATCAGTCCGAGTTCAACCACGATTCGCCGTTCTCCGGCCACCGTCAGGGCATCGGCGGTTGATTCCCCCGAGAGCTCTTCAAATTTCGCTAAGCGTATGGAACAAGCCTGGCTTATCTCTCAGGTACCTGCTAATTGATTCTCTCCCATATATATGCAATTTTGTTTGACGATTTGATCTGTGAACAAGTTTATTGTTAGGTCTCTCTTGCTGCTAGATGTTACAAGGAATGTGTTGTCTTTGATTAATGATTTGTTTTTTTTTTTTCTATTTCACTGAAGCAACCAAGACCCGTTGGGTGTTCATCGTGCAATTCAAAGGGTCATGTTGAATGCAAATGGTGTGCGGGTACTGGATTCTTCATCCTCGGTGATAACATGCTTTGCCAGGTTCCTTCTAGGAATACTTCTTGTGTTATCTGCTCCGGTCAGGTTAGTTATCTAATCAGATAATGTTTAATCGTTTTCTCTGTCCACCCAAAAAGTACCTTACAAGTTATGAATATTCGATTCTTTTTTTTTTTGTGTGTGTTAAGGGTTCTGCTTGCTGTAGCGATTGCAAGGGAACTGGGTTTCGTGCCAAGTGGTTGGAAAAGCCTCCAGTGCCATTGTAGTTGATATGAACAAAACCAAGTTAAGTGTTTTGGCATTTGATGATTTTTATACGGAGTACAAATGTTCACATTGATTCAAGCGTAATATGAATACATTTCTTTGTACATGTATTGTGTATAAATATATCAATGTATGTTCATTCATTTCCCCTTGTTCTGTCTTTACTAATTGTGATTTCCTCTTAAGGCTACTTCATGTATATACTCCGTCTCTTTTCTGTATCCTATCTTTTGCTTTACTTTGCCAAGACTTACTCCACGTGAGCCGTCTTCCACTTCAGCACCAGCTCTTGTTTCCTCTCCTTTTTATGAATCCTCCAAGCCATATCATCACTATATCTTAGGGATATACAAACCCAACACTGAAAAACAACGCAGTCATGTCAATAGAGCATGGTTGGTCGTCTCATCATGGATGACAACATTGTTCAAAAATATAGTATTTCACGTCACCACCAACCGATCACCAGAGACTGCCAGCGTTGGCGTTTTTAGTGAAGCACAAGCTAGAAACTTAGAAAGTATTGAGGCGATGGTGTTGAAATGGTCCAGTGAGTGAGAAAGGCAACCCCCAATGGATGCAGTAAGAATTATAACTTATAAGTTTAAGTTATAATTCTTAAAAGTAACTTATAAGTTATAAGTTTTATCTTTTTCAAAAAAAAAAAAAACTTATAAGTTTAAGCTATATTGTCGGTTATAGTATATAATCAATTCATTAAAGTAACTTAACCGGATAACATTAATATTTTTCCATGTTGCCAAAGAAACAAAAATAATCTGAGATAATTAAAAAAAGCCAGGTAGGAAGATATTAGCTTATAATATGTGTTAATCAGAAACAACCATTGTAAACATTAGAAAAACCGAAGGGCATTATTCATGTAAGAAGGAGAGGGAGCCGTAACACATCCTCTATCACATCCTTAAACCGAGCTGGCGAGCCATACTTGTCTCTGACACAACAATCTTCCACAACTCCTCTAACGCAGATTTCATTTCCCGTAACTGAACCATATTCATCTCCTCCACTGGCCTTTCCCACCAATTCGTCATCGACCACCTCACCGCATTCGCTTTTCTCATGTCCGCCATCGCTTGACCCTTCTTCTTCTCTTCCTCTAACTGGCTCACGATCTGCGTCAGCTCCACGTTCAGCACGCCGCTGCTCGCTGCAGCGTTTCCCTGCGGTTTCTCCGTCTGCGTTATGGACAAATTGTTGCGGGACAAATAACGGTCCAATACGGATTCGACGCTGGGATGGCCGAAAGAGAAAGGCTTTTTGGCTGGAGAATACACGATGATCCCAACCTCTGCGCCGCACAATGTGCAAAGCTCGCTAGCTTTCTTGAATAGACCGGCTCTACGTTTTGAGAATGTGACCTGCCGGTGGGTCTCTTTCTTAATCCTAACCATCGGAATTTTCTGTCGTCCCAGGGTTTCTTTCTTCTTCGACATCATAGTTTTCTTTATGTCAAGGGGTTTTAGTTGTTTTGCTTTGTTAGACAATTTGGTAGAGAAATTGTGTGTTTATATACATGTTTGAGTATGTGTGACATTATTATGAAATCGAGTTGCATAGTTGGCAATTTATTTTCTTATTTTTGTAACAGCAAGCTTGTAATTATTCAGTTTGTTATTAATGTTGTAGATAGATAATAAAATTCTAAAGATTTCTGTATGTTATAAAATCTTAGTTTGGCAATACAACGTTTTCATTGTGTTATTGTCTTGTATATAAATACATGATTTTCTAATCATTAATTGTTAAAAGTCAGTAACTTAGATATATTTCATAAAAGTGTATAATGATCACCAATCATGATGCAAAAAAAAACTAATTTGATAGTAATCTAATAATCTACAACTAGGAGAAAGGATCGGAATTACCTTAGTTTTAATAGTTTACAGGTTAGCTCATAGGGATGAAATAAACTAAAAGTAAGAATATGATATATTTTTCTTGTAACAGCAAGCTTGTAATTACTCAGTTTGTTTTTATTTTTTTGTGGGTGTTTTTCAAAACCAACCCATATTTTCAAGTCAAATCCAAAACCAACCCCTTTTTTTTTGTTCATACTATTCATCAATAAAATTTTCATACTATCCTTATGTTTTTGAATTATTCACAAAATTGCCATTTTTACTTATTTTTTTATTAATTTCGAAATTAACAAAAAACCAAATACACCCTAACCATTTCTTCTTATTTACAAAAATGCCATCTTCATCAATTTTTCCAACCACCATGAACCACCATTTTTGAGCTCTAAAGCTCTAGAATTCAATTTTCAACCACTTTTTTTCTCATTCTAACCCAAAAAACTTCATTTCCTCTCATTTCCTCTACATTTCCATCTAAAAAACTCTCATAACTATCATTTTCATAATCACAAACTTCATATTTTCGAGTTTCTTCATTAGTGAATCGTTAAAGATGCTTTTTTTTGCTCATATTTGGAGTTTGGACGGTTGAAAAGGTTGGAAACGAGCTTTATACATGAAAAAGGTAACTATTTACATGGTTTTCGTTCTTTTTTCAGATCTGTGTCGCGACGGTAGACTGTTTTGTATGTCTACGCCTCCGTGGAGACTTACGATGCAGTCTATTTGTCAACGCACGGGTTAGTTTTGCAATTGACCAGACAATTTTTTTTTCTAACGCAGACTTCCCCACTAGTCTCCGTCTTTACCTTTGACAACAAAAATAAAACTTTTGGTAGACTTACTAAGACGTCTACCTAAAAGAGGTTAGTTTTTCATTTGACCGAACTTTTGACTTTTCAAAATAGACTTCAACGGAACTCTACAGAATGTAGACTGCCACCGAAGTCTATAAAAGGTCAGTTTTGCATTTGACCAAAAGTTTGACTTCGTGAAATATGTTAGTTTTGTGTTTGACCAAAAAGTTTAAAAAGCAATCAAAAAATTTATTAAATTGTAGACTTCATATGCAGTCTTCTTATCTTAAAAAAAAAATGTAGACTGCGTATAAAATCTACTTTTTTATTTTGGTCAAATGCAAAACCAACCCGTCGGATTTGAGAGTAGACTTCACAAGAAGTCTACACACCCGTAGACGTTCATTTCAATCTACTGATTTGAAGTCAAACTTGGTCAATTGCAAAACTAACCTCTTTCAAAAAAATTCAAACATGTAGACTGCATATGAAGTCTAGTTCTGAAAGTCAAATCTTGGATGAATTTTGGTCAATTACAAAAAGTAACCTTTTTAAATTGTAGACCGAAAAGAAAGTCTACATGTACAAAATCACAACTTTTATTCAACTATAGAAAGCAACCCGTAAAATGGTCAATTGCAAAAACCAACCCAAAGAGTAGACCTATTTGAAGTCTACGTCTGTAAACTGAAAAGAACGTCTACATCTTCAGAGACTAAATATTAAGTTTGCATAGAAAAATCTATAAAAATGTGAATTTGTGTATTATTCATTAAATGTTTTCTAGATTTTTTGTTTGACAGTGTGTGTTAGTTAATCCTAATGGGTTTGAGTGATTTTGAAAAGAATTTTTTTTATAATTATGAAGGTATAATTCATTTGATTTGACAATGTTGTTAGCTAATAATTGTAGACGTATTTGTAAGTCTTCGTTTATAGTTTTGCTAGTAAGGCTGAGCTTGTTTCAAAGCTGAAGTCGGTGACTGTGGAATATAAATTTACATTCTCAGCATATAAGACAACGAAAACTCTGTATGTGGCTAAGTGTCGTGTTCAAGGATGTGGTTGGAAACTTAGAGCGAGTGTGAAGCATGGGCAAAGACATTTTAGATGACAAAATATTCGAAAAGGATGAAGAATCGGAAAGGTTGAAGAATGTTCATTATGCATGATGGCTGTACACATGGTAAACTTCTTGAAATGACACAAGAAAATTATGATCTGGACAACAAAATTGAGAAGATGGTGCTAACCTATTTCTTACCAAACATCATTTAAAACAAATGACTCCGAATAGGAAAATACTCCTCTTATGCCTGTCACGAATAATCGACAAGTACGGAACTTGATCGAGTTATCTAAGACACACTTTGTACGCCTTTGTGTATCAAGCCTGCGCTAAATACACTAAAAATTTTTGGATTGACTATATGTTAGATAATAAGTGTAGACGTTTTTGTAAATCTACAAATGTAGACTGCAGTTGAAGTCTACGTCGTAAATTCTATTAAAAGTGTATTTGTGTATTATTCATCATATTTTTTCATGATTTAATTATTTTACAGTGTATGTTAGTAAAATTTTAATGGTCTTGGATGAATTTCACAATTTAATGTGTTATAATTATACACTTGATACTTATTGCAAATTGTTTTGATTAGTGTTATTCTTGAAAAATTTTGGGAAAATTTTGTATAGATTTTCTTCTTCTCACATGTGTGTTAGTTATTATTTTAGCTTATGGTGGTTTTACTTGTTTGGTTGGTTAGATCTTGTGAAAAAATTGATATCTAACAAAAAATTAATAATATCATACAAGTGAAAACAACTAAAAATGAATACAATGTTTATAGATTATGCATTAAAAAATTATTTAAAAATTAATATTTTATTATGAAAGTTATTACAGAGCAATATATTAAAAAGTATTCTTGAGTATGTTTGATTTTTCATAATCTTGATGCTTCAAATAAAGTCTTGGAAAAAGTACCTGCAAAATAAGATAGAGTTATGAGAAAAATATAAGATAAAAAATAAAATCATATTTTAGTAGACTTTTTATTAAGTCTACGTAAAGTTATTGTTTAGTAGACTTTAGTTGAAGTCTACACTAATGGAAAATTTTCATATCTAAAAGTGTGCATTTAGAAAATTTGAAAATACTTTGTTCTCGAAAATATTTCAAAAATGGTTTTTTGTCATCCTTGTAACAAAGCAAAAAGATAATGTATGAATCTATAAATTTAGTTCATTATAAACACAAAATATCTTATAATGAATATATGGAAAGCTTACATTTTTGGGAAGATGATTTGAAAACATTGGAAGAGAATATCTGCAAAATAAAATAAAATTATGAAAAATAAGATAAAAACTAAAATCATATTTGAGTAAACTTCTAATGAAATATGCTTAAAAGTCAAGGGTAGTAGACTTCATTTGAAGTCTACCAGCCGTAAGTTTTAAGTAGATTTCAAATGAAGTCTACTCTATCAAAAAAAAATAGATCTGAAAAATAAATACATTAAAAATATGAAATAAGTTTAAATCTAAATTTTTTTAAAAAATATGATTTAATAGACAAAATAGTTATAAATTAAAGACATATTAATATGAATTTTAATATGTAACTTTATTTGAATATAAATACTAGAACACTTTTAAATCTATAGATGTAAACCTTACATTTCTAGGAGGAGAAGAGAACAACTATGGAAGAAAATACCTGCAAAATAAGATAAAATTATTAAAAAACATAGAAAAAAAATTAAAGTCATATTTTTGTAGACTTCCAATGAAGTCTGCTTAAACTTTGTGGTTTAGTAAACTTCATATGAAGTCTGCAAGCTTTAATAAACTTCTTTAGAAGTCTACACTGTCTGATAATTTTCAGATCTGAAAAAATTTATATATTTTGAAATGTGAAAATAATTTTAAATCTGAAAATACTTTACATAATAGAATTTATAAGGTAAACTAGTAGCAAATTAATGTAGAGAGCTTGATCTATAAATTTATTTGAATATAAACATGTAAATACATATTTAAAATCTATTAATCTAAAACTTACATTTTTAGAGGAGATGATGAAATCCATGATTGATAATACCTACCAAAAAAAGATAATATTGTGAGAAATAAACATAAAAATACACATTTAAAATCTATAGATCTAAAACTTACATTTTTTAAAGGAGAAGATGAAAACCATGAATCATAATATCTAAAATGACAAGATAATATTGTGAGAAAGACTTGAAAAAATTTTAGAGAGAAAGAAGATAATGAGAGAGATTTAGAAACAATTGAGAGAATTTTAGAGAGAAGAGAGAAAGTTTTAGAGAGAAGGGAGAGAGTTTTAAAAACTTGTGCAGCCACTTTAGAGAGAGATTGTATAAATTTTGTTTATATAGGGAGACAAAAATGTAACTAGGTTAAAATTTACGATACTGTAGACTTCGTTTGAAGTCTACTAAAATTAAAATTTTGGAGTAGATCTTACCTTAACATAGTAGACCTTTTTGGAAGTCTACTATAATAATTAAATTATTGTTGTTTATTCTTTATTATTTTAATAATTTAATATATGATTTATTAAATTTATTTTTTTTATTTTTTAATAGTTATAGTATATGATTTCACTTTTTTATTCGTAAGGAACTTAACTTAGTTTAAATATAATGATTTTTTGTAAAACAAATTGAAAAATATAGACTGAAAAAGACGTCTTCAGATAAATAGACTTTATTGTAGGCCTACGAAACCCTAAACCACAAATCTCAAACCCTAAATGTTTTGTTTGATAATCAAAAAGTCTCATTTATACAAAATATAAACTACTAAACATTAATATGCAGATTTAAGTTAATAAAACAAAAAAAAAACAAAATCTAAAATCTAACCCTTTGAAATCAACTACTAAAAGACATAACATGTTAGAACCTTTTGTTTGTAAACTATGAACATAGTCTAACACATGATAACCAAATTAGTATATATTCTTCAAAATTGTTCGATTATATGAAATTTTAATTTATTTACTTCATATTATCCATTATATTGATGATTAGTTAAAAATATCACAATAATTATTTTTATGCATTTTTAAAATTAAATTATTAGATCAAATTAGAGTGTAGACTACAAAACAAGTATATAAAGTAGACTTCGTAGGAAGTCTATATATATGTAGACTTCTTTTATTACGTGTAGACTTCCAAAGGATAGAAACGTAAAATACATTTCTGTTTTTTGTTTGATCATAAGGGTTTAATAGTACTTTCACTACTCCTTTAGGTTGGTTTTGCATTTGACTGAAAGTGGGGTATACTTTTACATTTGACTTGAATATTTGGGTTGGTTTTAGCAAATGTCCCTTTTTTTGTAGATATATGATAAAATCTTAGTTTGGCAATGCACTGATTTCTTCTTCATTTTCTTGTGCAGAAATGCATGATTTTCTAATCACTAATGTTAAAATTTATTGTCTTACGTAAATGTAAAATTTATTATAAACATGATATAATGCTCTAAAAATCATGATGCAAAAAGAATACAGTAATTAGGAGAATAGTATAATAATCCAAAAAGGTAAAAGAATCAGAGTTGTATAATAAAATCCTAAAGATTTGTGTATGTTATAAAATTTGTGTATGTTAATAAGATCCTAAAGATTTGTGTATCTTATAAAATTTTAGTTTGGCAATGCAGTGAATTTTTTTTTCTTTCTCTTGTATTGGGAGTTGTATTATTGTCTTGTCTATATGATTTTATAATCATAATTGGTGTCATAATAATCCTCTAATCATGATGAAAAACGTAATCAAACAAATAGACAAGCATAAAAATGAACATGGATCGTTGTATTTTATAGTAATAAAAAGTCATAAAGTGACTGTAAATGTAAATCACTTTGTATGTTATAGCTTCGGCTTCATAAATTTTCTTGGGCAACAGCTATGTTTCAGCAAAGCTCTGTTTCAAACCATCGATGAAGAGCCACAACGATGGTAGCCTCTATAATGCCGTCGCTGTCGGTGGTGTTCAGCAAGTCAAAATGATGGGAGAGAGTTAGGCCCTGTTCGTTTGTACATCTGGAAGATGCATCCAGATGGTCCATCTAGATGTCTTATCCAGATGTTCCATCTGGGTGTTGTTCGTTTCTTCATTTTGTTCATACATCTAGATGAATCATCTGAATGCAACTATGTTCGTTTGCTTTTCATTTTTTAACTTTCATCTGCATCCAGATGAACTTGTTAATAAAATGACTAAAATACAAATTTTTACGTTTTGGCGGAAAAATAGCATTTTTACGGTTTTGGCCGAAAATATTTTTGCGGTTTTTGAGGAAATATGTGTTTTTCGCGAAAAAGTTTATTTTTATGGTTTTGGCGGAAAAACATTTTATGGATTTGGCGGAAAAATACGTTTTTGCGGTTTGGACGGAAAAGTGTGTTTTGAAGTTTTAGCAGGAAAAGTTTTTTTCACGATTTTGCGGGAAAAGTTTTTTTTATCGCGATTTTGGCGGAAAAAGCATTTTTGCGGTTTTGGCGGGAAATACATTTTTCTGGTTTTGGCGGGAAAATGCGTTTTTCCGGTTTTGGCGGGAAAATGCGTTTTTCGGTTTTAGCGGGAAAATATGTTTTCCGGTTTTGGCGGAAAAATGCGTTTTTCCGGTTTTGGCGGGAAAATGCGTTTTTCCGGTTTTGGCGGGAAAATGCGTTTTTCCGGTTTTGGCGGAAAATATATTTTCCGGTTTTGGCGGGAAAATACGTTTTTCCGGTTTTAGCGGGAAATGTGTTTTTACGGTTTTGGCGGGAAAATGCGTTTTTCGGTTTTAGCGGCAAAATCCGTTTTCCGGTTTTGGCGGGAAAAATCGTTTTTCCGGTTTTGGCGGGAAAATTCTATTTCCTGGTTTTGGCGGAAAATACGTTTTTCCGGTTTTAGCGGGAAATGTGTTTTTCCGGTTTTGGCGGGAAAATTTCATTTTACGGTTTTGGCGGTAAAATTGCATTTTTCAGTTTCGGCGAGAAAATGCGTTTTTCTGATTTTGGCGGGAAAATTTCATTTTACGGTTTTGGCGGTAAAATTACGTTTTTCAGTTTTGGCGAGAAAATGCGTTTTTCCGGTTTTGGCGGGAAATTTCCATTTCTGGTTTTGGCGGGAAAATTATGTTTTTCGGTTTTGGCGGGAAAATGAGTTTTTTCCGGTTTTGGTGGGAAAATTACTTTTTCCGGTTTTGGCGAAAAAATGCTTTTTGCGGTTTTGGCCGGAAAATGTTTTCTGGAGTTTTGGCGGGAATATGCGTTTTTTTTTTTGGGTTTTGGCGAGAAAATGTGTTTTTCAGTTTTTGCGAGAAAATGCTTTTTTTAGTTATAGCGGAAACACGTATATGCAAAAAAATAGAATTTACTGTTTGAAAATAATATTTTGATTTTAAAAGGTCATTTTTGTCATTTATCATTTTGGACTGAACTAGATGCATCTGCATCCAGATGCACCGTCGAGACTCACCTTCATTTGGGTGAGAATTTGAGATGAGTTTTTAAAAATTCAGCTGGGTGATCCATCTGGATGTAGCATTATAATGCACAAAACGAACATCAATTTGCATCTTCACCCAGATGGATCACTTGGGTGAGCAAACGAACAGGGCCTTATTTTGAGTTTTTCATATTATACGATTATGGGTGTTTGCCACAAAGACTTTGACTTGTGCCTTATCATATAATTCAAAGTAAACGATAGTGATTACTTACTTAACGCTTGTCACATCACCTTTTCAATGTTTTTTTTATCAATAAATACTTCTTCGTGACTCCCAATTTGCTCTGGATTTTATTTTTCTCTATTTGGTTTTTATCTGATTTGCAATGGAAGGGAAGTTTTTCTTTGGCCACTACTTAATATGGGTGATGTTATTGCTGTGGCAGATACACGGATATAAAAGCTGCATTCTGAAAGAAAGGAAGGCTTTGTTGGAGCTCAAGGGTTACCTGATCTCAAAGAGTTCAGAATCCCTGGTGGGATCGGTCCTCAAAGCACCGCCTGAAGAACCGGACCTCGAATACGGGGAGGCAATATCTGTTCTCTCTAATTATGAAACTTGGACTAATGACACAAAGAGCGATTGCTGCCGGTGGAATGGTATTAAGTGCAATCGTACCAGCGGGCGTGTCAATGGTCTTTCTGTTGGTTCTGTGTACTTTAGAGAGCCTAATTCTCTCCTTAATCTTTCCTTTCTGCATCCCTTTGATGAGGTTCAAAGTCTGAACTTATCCGGGGAAAGATACGTCCAGTCATATAGTGGCTTCTTTGATGATGTTGAAGGTATTCCAGGCTTTTACATTGTTTAGTTTACCTGTATCTGGAAACGTTTAGAATGTTAGATAAGTTATATCTTATTTTTGTATAGTCTATTAATGAGATATTTCTTTGCAGGTTACAAAAGTTTAAGGAGATTAAGAAACCTGGAGGTTCTGGATGTCTCATGGAATGATCTCAGTAACAGTATCTTTCCTTTTCTAAATGCCGCAACATCACTTACAACTTTGTTTCTCCGGGGTAACTTCAGAGATGGTCCTTTTCCTATTAAAGGTGTGTTTTCCATTTGCCATGACCCTTCTCCGGGGTAACTTGTGAGATGGTCTTATTGTTGAGTTCGTTTATGCCATTTCAAATATCATTTTCTTACATATTAATTAGAAGAGTCTTGCTTTTGTATCTCTTTGTATTATGGCAGAATTTAGTCACCTGACAAAGCTGAAAGCTCTGGATCTAAGTTTAAATAAATTTTCTGGCTCAATGGAATTACAAGGTAAGCTTCCTTTTTTCTCTTTGAAAAAAAAAAGTGTAGAATGATAATATTGTGATATTCAATCTTTTGGCCTTTACCTTATCTCAGAACTAAAAAACTTGAAAAACTTTGAACTTCTGAATCTATGTGGAAATAGACTTCACGGATTCATTTCAGGTAACATAATTGTAACCGTTTTTTTTTTGGGTCGGCAGAAGATAACTTTATATAACAGAATTTTACTAACGTACATTATATGAACTTACTTTATTTCAGAACTAACGAATTTGCCGAAACTGGAACTGCTGAATCTTGCTCGGAATAATTTCAGCGGACCTATAACAGGTGTGTTTGCTTCACCTCTATATTATTTATGTGAACAACATTATATTTTTATTGTCTCATGAATTCTGTAGACAAAATTGTTCTCATTATGTTTTTGGTTTCAAATCAATATTTTTTTGAAGCTGTTTGTGACATGAAGAATCTGCGGGAGCTCGATCTCAGTGAAAATCATTTTGTTGGCCAACTTCCTCTTTGTCTAGGTAGCTTGAAAAAGCTACGGGTTCTCGACCTATCATCCAACCAGTTTAGCGGAAATATACCATCAAGTTTCAGTAGCTTGGAGTCCCTAGAGTATCTATCATTGTTAAACAACAACTTTTCAAGCCTATTCTCGCTCAATCCACTCACCAACCTCACAAACCTCAAGGTGTTCAAAGTTTCATCAACATCTGATAAGGTACAAGTAGAGTCAGAGGGTAACTCGGAGCCAAAGTTTCAACTGAGAGTTGCTGTACTACGATCTTGCAGCTTGGAGAAAATCCCTTCATTTCTCGTCTACCAAAAGAACTTGCGTCTAGTTGATCTATCCAGCAATAGATTATCCGGAAACCCTCCTACGTGGCTGTTGCTGAATAATACACAACTTGAAGTCTTACTGTTGCAGAAGAATTCATTCACAATCTTTCAAATGCCCACAATGGTGCATAGTTTGCAGGTTTTTGATTTTTCTTCCAATAATATTGGTGGGATATTACCTGATAGTATTGGTCTTGCACTTCCGAATCTGGTACATCTAAATGCCTCAAGTAACTGGTTCCAAGGGAATTTTCCATCGTCTATGGGCGAGATGAAGAACATTTCATTCCTCGACCTATCCTATAATAACTTATCTGGGAAGCTACCAAGAAGGTTTCTCAGGGGTTGTTTTCAACTAAAGTACCTGAAGCTCTCTCACAACAAATTCAGCGGCCATTTTCTTCCAAGAAGAACAAGCTTCACTTTACTAGAAGTGTTGAGAATAGATAACAACTTATTTACTGGGAAGATTGGAGTTGGTTTGCTTGGCTTTACTTATTTGTCAATGCTTGACATGTCCCACAATTGTTTCACTGGTACTATTCCAAGTTGGATATCTGAGTTTTCTAATTTGGATTTCTTATTGTTAGCAAACAATTTCTTAGAAGGTACCATACCACCTTCCTTGTTGCTCGTTGAGTTTCTGGACCTCTCTGGAAACCTATTGTCGGGAGCCTTACCGTCGTCACAGGTACAAGGTAGAATATTCTTCCTCAACAACAACAACTTGACAGGGTCAATTCCAGACACATTGTTGGAAGGTGTCCAGATACTTGATCTTCGGAACAATAAACTCTCTGGGAGTATTCCCCAGTTTGTCAACACACAAGACATAAAGTTTCTTTTGTTGAGGGGGAACAATTTAACAGGATCCATTCCAAGGCAGCTGTGTGATCTCAGCAACATCAGGCTTTTAGATCTTTCAGATAACAAGCTCAATGGCTTCATACCTTCATGCCTCTACAAATCATCAGTCTTACGAGGTGGAAAGGAGAGTGATATTATCTATGGGCAATATTATCGTACACTGACTTTTCATTCTGAATATTACAGATCGATATTTCTAGTAGAGGAGTTCCAAGTATACTCCTCTGCCTTTCAGGAAATTGAAATAAAATTTGCAACAAAGCAAAGGTACGATTCCTATAGTCCTGGAGAATCTTGGTATAGTGATTCTTACACTCCTGGAGAATCTTTGTATAGTGATTCTTATAGTCCTGAAGAATCTTGGTTAAGTGATCCTGGTACTAATACATCTCAGTTCAGAAGAGGAATACTTGATTATATGTATGGGATGGATCTGTCAAACAATGAGTTAAGTGGTGTTATCCCAACAGAGCTTGGAGGTCTCTGGAAACTGCGGTCCTTGAATCTATCTCACAATTTCTTGTCGAGTTCTATACCATCCAGCTTCTCCAATCTGAAGGATATTGAGAGCCTTGATCTTTCTTACAACATGCTGCACGGAAGCATTCCTCAACAGCTAACCAGCCTTACATTTCTTGAAGTGTTTGACGTGTCTCACAACAATATATCAGGAATCATTCCCCAAGGAAGGCAATTTAACACTTTCAACGAGAGTAGATACTTAGGCAATCCACTTCTCTGTGGACCACCGACCCATATAAGTTGTGAGGCTAAGAAGAGCTCAGAGGAAGCAAATAAAGGAGGAGGAGAGGAAGAAAATGAAGCTGACATGAATAGAGTTGTATTCTATTATGGGACTGCCTCAGTTTATGTGACCACATTGGTATGTATCGTTGTACTTATGTGCTTTGATTGTCCTTGGCGTCGAGCATGGCTCCGCATTGTAGACGCTTTCATCGCTTCAGCAAAAAATATGTTGTTTTAAAATATTTTCAGCTCAGTTTCTTGGATATTTCTATCCAAACCTAATCTTGAGTCTACTGTGTTCGTGTAAGTGTATGTACTTTTAATTCATGTCCAAGCAAAAAAATAAAATAAATTTGTTTATTGCTTCCGTTGAGTGTTTTCTGGAAAGACTTTGAAGTCTTATCAAACAATTCAAAGTAAACGATAACAAGCACATTTTTTCTAAAGAGAGCTTCATAATAGCAGCTCCACATAGTCCATAAATCATCATGTCTTTAATTATATTATAAAGCTGTGGCTTTTCATTTTCATCAGGAATTTTTGCAGATATGATCTTGACTATGTTATCTGTAGTGGGAAATTTTGAATCAATATGCATGAAAAGTAGAATGTGAGAATGTAGTAGACCATGGTTTTAGAACTCAATGGTACATTACTGAAATTTAACATAAAACCATTGGTTACCTAATAATATAAAAATACCAAAACACGAAAATCATGTCTAAAACAACTTTTACATGATGCAGTCTTTCATAAGAGTTTCTTCTTCATTAAATTATTAAATTTAACATAAAAACCATTGGTTACATAATAATATAAAAGTACCAAAACACGAAAATCATGTCTAAAATAACATTAACATGATGCTGTCTTTCCTAAGAGTTTCTTTTTCATTAAGTTATTCATCAAAGAGTCGACTTTCATCTCAAACATCCTACAAATAATGTATGGTCTGTCATCATACGATTCTTTACATATGCTCATTTCAACTACATATTTATTCTTCATATATCTAGGATAATCTGTGAAAGTTGCTGCCAACAAAACTGGTGACTTTGTTCATGCACAGTGTTACCAGCATTTTTAGACTCTCATTGGTATGACGAGAATATCTATACATGTTTCTTTAGAGATCTCGCTCATTTTTTATTTCTTTTTTTAATGTTAGTGTACGCATAGAATATCTTGATAGAGATGCTCTAAGATCAAACTCTATCCCATGAATTCTCAGTAAAATATCGACAATATTTATTAGTGAAAAGAAAAAAATGGGTGAGAAGTTGAGATATGTGAGCAATGGGAATGCTCTAAGAATGATATGGTGAAACCGTGTTCCATGTTGGTAATAAGCAGAAACAAACAATGAAATAATGATGTTGACTTGGTGCGTCTAAGTCTTCCACTGAAATTCGATGTAGCCTACTTTTTATCTAAGAATGTCTTCCACTTCCACTGAAATCCAAAGTAGCAAAGTCAGTCTCCCACTGAAATCCAAAGTAGCCTATTTATTATATATACAGTGCATATTTACTGGTAGAATTCAAAGTTCTGTATAAATTGGTAAGATCAACATACACACACACACACGATCTAAATTATATCAAAGAAATGGGAAAGGAAGACATTGTATTAATCCTCTGCGTCTTTATCATAAGCTTCAGTGCCATTTATGTTTCTGCACAAACTTGTGATGACACTGCTGGGAATTTCAAACCCAGTAGTCCATATGACAAGAACCGCCGTCTCATCAACGCTACTCTAGCTTCTAACGTCACGAACCATAACGGCTGGGTCAAGGGTTCGATAGGGTTAGGCCCCAACATAGTCTACGACATGGGAATGTGCTCTCCAGGTGCTGGACCAGACTCTTGCTCCTCCTGTATCAAGGATTCGACAGTTTACTACAGGCCTGTCCGAACCAGTCAGACGCTTTCTCATGGCTCAGTGAAGAGATCCTTTGCCTTGTTCGCTACTCTAGCAAGTCCTTCGGGGTCCTATCCTTAAAGCCTTTTAGTAGATTTTATAATAATTTCTACATAAAAAATGAAGACCAGAAGGGGTTTGATATTGTGTGGGACGGGTTACTGACTCGTATGATCACATCAGCTTCTTCGTCGGTGAGAAACAGTTCGTCTAATTCTTCTTCTCCGTTGCCATTGTCTAGTAGTAAATACTATGCAAAGGATGTATCGCCGGTGCCGATTTACGGGAACATTACGGTCTTGATGCAATGCACTCCAGATATATCTTCAAATGATTGTAAAATTTGCTTACAGACAAGCGTTGATTACTATAAGAAAGAGCTCCATGGGAGGAAAGGCAGTATTATAATGCGGCCAAGTTGCTTTTTCCGGTGGGAATTGTTTCCATTCTCTGGTGTTTTTGATAATATTAATCTTCAGTTTCGGCCATCATTGGCGCCTTCGCTGCCGCCTTCACCGCAGCGTTCTGAAGCCGACCTGGCCAGTAAAACCAAAACAAAAGGCAAGTCTTCGTTGGAAATATTTTCCGGCAATTCTTGTTTCTTTTTTTGTTGGTTTTGTGTTAGCTATGTTTATGGTGAACTGGTGGTGCAGATAAAGGGTTCTCGGGAAAAAAATCGCTGCAACAGTCATTGTTGTTTTCGTTGCCATAATAGTAATTGTCGTAGGCTTAGCTATCAAGAGAAGAAAGCGAAAGCAAGACATTGAACTTCCAAGTGAGTTTTTTGTTTGTTTATAGAAGTCTTGATTGATTTTGGTATTTCAAATTAAAGAATCCCACGGCTTAAGGAACTTGTTTGATGGTCATACATGAAGCGGAATCTGTTCAATTCGATTTAAAAATAATTGAAGCTGCGACAAACAACTTTTCAGAGCATAACAAGCTTGGTGAAGGTGGATTTGGTGAGGTTTACAAGGTATTTACCTTATATGTCCACCCTACTTTCTTCTTTTGTGGAGAAACAATGAAATGATGATACCTAATACGGTTGGGCACTTTACCCGATATTCGAAGTGGCACCCGAACCCGATCCGAAAAATTCGAACCGAAATCCGAACCGAAGTAGCAAAGTACCCAAACGGGTATTGAATAAGGAGAGATTGGATACCCGAACCCGAACGGATAATACCCAAACCTGAATGAAAATCCGAAGATAACCGAACATATGTATAATTAATCTTATATTTCTAGTTTACATCTCTCATTTTATATAAAATATTTATATTGATACCACACATACTTTAAGTTCATATGATATACATATAATTACGAAAAAAATGATTTGCTACTCACTTAAAATGCATGTCAAGTTTTTTATTTCAAAAATTAACAAAAAGTTACATCCAAAATTTAAAAAAAATAACTAAGTTAATGCCTTTTTAGTTTTAAAATGTTATGTCCAAATCTATTAACCATTCAATCTATTAAAAATAAAAAATTAGTTAACAGAAAGTTATATTTTTAAATAAAAGAAACTTGAGAAATGAAAATTTTAATTTTTTTTTCAAAATCTAAATATCCGAACCCGATCCGAAATAACCGAATCCGAACTAAAAATACCCGAACCCGATCCGAAGTACAGAAATACCTGAACGGGTTCTACACCTCTATACCAAAATACCCGAAAATCTGAAATACCCGACCTGAACCCGAACGGGTACCCGACGCCCACCCCTAATACCTAATATGCAATTAATTTTAAGGGTATGCTTATGAATGGAACTGAAGTTGCAGTAAAGAGGCTCTCAAAAACATCAGGACAAGGCGAAGTAGAGTTCAAGAACGAGGTTGTAGTTGTTGCAAAGCTTCAGCACAGAAATCTTGTTAGACTTCTTGGATTTTCGCTACACGGAGAAGAGAAATTACTCGTCTATGAGTTTGTTCCTAACCAAAGCCTCTATTATTTCCTCTTTGGTAAGTTAACTTCAGTTTTGGCATACCCTTGTCTGTTATTTATTCTTCTTATAGATAGGTAAGTGTGATTATATATGAATATACAGATCCTAGTAAGAGAGTTCAGTTGAACTGGACAGTGAGACGCAACATCATTGTGGGAATCACTCGAGGAGTTCTATATCTTCATCAAGATTCACGGCTAAAAATTATACACCGCGACCTCAAAGCAAGTAACATTCTCTTAGATGCTCACATGAATCCGAAAATCGCTGATTTCGGAATGGCAAAGATCTTTGGAGTGGACCAAACTGTAGCCAATACAGCAAGAGTAGTTGGGACCTTGTAAGAATATCCTTAAATGAAGTTGACAAAGTTATTTTAATGTGCCATTCTTCTGCCAATTTAACCTGTGTTTTTGCAGTGGTTACATGCCACCTGAATATGTGACGCATGGCCAATTCTCGACGAAATCAGATGTTTATAGCTTTGGAGTCTTGATTCTTGAGATCATTAGTGGCAGAAAGAACAGCAGCTTTTACCAAATGGATGGTTTGGTTAACAACTTAGTCACATACGTGAGAAATCATAAACTAATTAAGTTCCAAATTTTGTTGGATTCTTTCAAACGGTGATCATAGTTATGAATATATGCATTTACATAACTTCAACAGGTCTGGAGACTTTGGGAAAACAAATCATTGATTGAGCTTGTAGATAATGGTATCAAAGAAGATTGTAAACGCGATGAAGTCATTAGATATATTCATATTGGGATGTTATGTGTTCAAGAAAATCCTGTAGATCGTCCAACATTGTCGACTATACACCAAATGCTCACAAACAGCTCAGTAAATCTGCTTGTGCCTAGGCCACCTGGATTTTTTTTTGGGAACGGACCAAGATCAAACCCTTTAGCCCATGGATTGGAGCCAGGTCAGTCGAGTAGTAAGTCTATTCCTTGTTCCGTAGATGAAGCAACAATCACCGATGTTACTCCTCGTTGAAAATTCAACATGTTCTGTATGGACTGGTTTTGGTTGTCATTTGTTTTATGTCCGAAGTCAAAATGCATTATTCAAGCTTGAACTTGCAATTTGACTAAGCTCAAGTTCACTTCAATGTCAACGACAAAACAGAAGAATCAAGAAAAAATAATGCTTTGAATAGACGTAAGTGACGAGATTAAAGTCCTCAAAGCAGTATAGAATTGCCATCGTTAGAACATCTCCAATGAAAAACTCTATTTTTCCTCCAAAATAGAGTAAAAGTAAAAATGGAGTAAAATTGCTCCAACCCTACTCCATTTTTCATTCCATAATGGAGTGATGAACAAACAAAAAATAGATTACTCCATTTATGGAGTAAATTTCATTATTGAATGAGATATGGAGTTGGATTGTAGCATTTCTTACTCAATATTCACTTTTACTCCATTTTAAAAGAAAAAATGGAGTAGAGATGGAGATGCCCTTAATTGTGGTGTCTCACATAGTTTCTCACCACTAAAACGTTTAAATTTGATCAAAAAGTCTCAAAGATAGTAAAAAGGGTTTCTTTTGAGTAACTTTTATCTCTCAATGATCTCTCACCACACTTGTCACCATATGATTATTCAATTCTTTTTAAAAGAAAGTAAAGTTAGCTATATAGGTTGCCTTCATATTCCCCCCCTAATTTTTTTTTTTGTTTTTTTAATGCATATATTTCATTCATAAGTGTTCTTACAATAATGAATCAAACAGACCAGAAACAAAATATAAAAGAAAAGGTATACCAGTAGGAACCGTAAATTAACCCCATACACATGTGGATAATAGTAAATGCAAAGGAAAATAGTGAAATTGTGAAGGAGAGCCAAACAAACAAAAACCAATGGAATTACTTTTCAACATCTCTCGTGTAACAGAGAAACAATGCATATCTCCTCTCAAAACTGTTGAGAGACCTCTCCACAACCAAAACTCATGGCTTCATAATGCGGCAGAGAACATGAAAGATATAGCAAGGTCTAATCCCTTTCATAAGAACCGAGAATAAAATCTGTAAGAAACATACCTGCACAGAAAAGACAGCATGAAGCATATGGGACAAGGCTCCAACCCCAACCCCTGCAACTACCAGTCCACCACACCGGATGAATAGACGAGCCACCACACTCGATGAAACAAAACATAACAGAGAAAAATCAGATCTAGCAGAGAGAACTCTTGCCGGCTAGACAGACAAAACCAACCAAATCAGATCTAGTGATGGATTCGTTGTCAGCCTGCTCCGTGGCAGGTCGAATCATTTTCTTTTTATTCGAAATTTTGACCTGCATAAGAGTATAACCCGCAAAGAATATTTTTTATACACGTACCCGCTTCGCCAAAACCGGCCAAACTCCTAGGTAATATTAATTAGACTAAAAAATTTAATTTTAAAATATTATTTCCAGATAACAACACAATATATATAATAATTATCTTAGTTATCAAAATATGTTTTACTTTAGAAATTTTTATTATATTAATTTATAATCAATTATTTAACCTATAAATCTAATATTATTAATATTAATTTTATATTCTATAATGAATTATATACAAAATTTTATTTTTCACTAATATTTAATTACACATCTTTGTTTTTGAACCTAATAAAAAGAAGGAATTACAATGAGTTTTGTGAGAACATATTGAAAATAAAAACTGTAACAACATGTTTATCCTGATAATATAAGTTCGTTAAATAAACCATTAAAATATGTATGACATTATTACATCAATGGGAGCATTGAGATATACACTAACTATAATTTTTTCTTAAAGTATGTTTCTGTTTTTTTTTGGTTAATTTTTATTTTATTTTAATTATTTTATGATTAACTAATGATTAAGCTAATTATTCATTAAGGTTTTCAACAACTTTAACCGCTTTAATTTTTATTGTGAGAGATCCAATGCAAAAATTCACTTCGCAAAAAATAGTGTACATGGATAAAATAGACTACAATAATTTTATAAAATCAGGGAGAAGATGACAAATAAGCAAAATCACTTCTCAAATAATAATATAGATATATAAACATTTATGATATTTTATATATTTTTCGAAAATTTTTGTTTCTTAAAAAAAACTTTTTTTTTTAATTTGCATGTTGCCGCGTATCTGTGACTCAAATTCGGCTGATCCACCCGTTCTGCTTAAAATAATCTCAACCGTATCCGCATCCGCAATTCAAATTTTTCTATTTGTTCGTCCCGCACCCATTTTGTGGCGGATCAAACGGGCCAAGGCCCGCGGGTATTGATTAAAATTCACAGCTCTAGGTTTATCGATGAAGTGGAAATCTAGGGTGTTTTGAGCGTGGGTTCATGTAACTGAGGGGGGAATGTCAAGGCAACCCTAGCTACAACTAAAAGTTAATATTTTAATATTTTGAGAAATTCACAATTGTATCTACCATTTCTCATGATCTAAGGATCACAATCATATAGTTTTCAGACGTAAATACCCTATTGGAACTCTTTTACCAAAAAAAAAAAAACCTATCGGAACTAAGTTTTTTTTTTAAAATATTTTATTTAATTGGAATTGATCGCAAGTATCAAAATATGAACTACTAATGGACACAAAACAAATTAACAATTATGTTAATTATTAATTTTGTATTTTTCTAGCTGGAAACATATTTAATTTGTAGTAGTTGATTACGTTTTTTTTTTGTCAGGTGTGATAAAATATTTAGTTTAAAAAATTCCAGTAAAATAAATTTACTTTTTACCATTACCAGTAAAATATAATTTTATTTCTCCAATCAATCTCACAAAATGTTGGTCATCACTTACCAGTGTTTAAGGCTGTGTAACTGAAATCTTCAAATTAGTGTCCACAGGAAAGTTTGATAATGTTGGACCAATGTGTTGTAAGGCAGCTTTGGCTGTGGATGCGAAATGCTGGCCACATATGTTTCCACTAAATACATTCTTCCCTCGTCTTCTCAAAGAAAGTTGTTCTCGCATCATCAATGAAGCAGAACCTACGCACAAATGAAGTCAGTAACAGAAGAAATCATGGAAAATGCTTTGGGTTAAGTTACTTACAGCTTGTACTTCATACTTTCAATAGTTTATGTATTCCAATGAAATTATCTATTTCAAAAGAACTAATTCAAAAACTATATTGTCAAAAACTCAAACCATAGATCATCACATTCTGATCTAGCAGTCTTAGATCTTCCTTCCACCAAGACTAAGCCTAACTCGAGCTGTATGCTTATAGAACCTATCATGTTCAAGTAAAATCGTGCCAATAGCCATATAAACGATGTGGGATACTTCATACCAATAACAAATGTTAGAACTTTTTTTTTTTTTTTTGTGGAGGAAGATTGCTTAAGAGAAATTTTTGGGATAAAAGTTTTTTTTTCACTAAAAGAGTCCCCAAAGAGGAAAATGATCAAAAATGTTTCAATAAATAGTAAATAAAGTTAGGGTTAAAGTTAAGGGACGGAATTTAGAATTTTAATAAATAAATAAATAAATATTAAACTGCTAAAATAAATTTTTAAAAAATAGTTTCAAAAAGCATTTTCAAATTTCAAAGAAAAAATCGAAAAATTATAAAAGATACATTTGAAAGCATATAATTCGAAAAATATAAAAAAATATTTTTTTATTATTTTTCTAAATAATTAGTTATATTGATATATCTATAAATCGACAGGTAGAATTTTTTTTACCTCTTTAATGAAACATCTTTTAATCATTTTCTTTTTTTTGTGGGTTGTTATGATGACAAAATTTTAAAAATTTACTATTTGAGAGAATTGTCGATTGCTTAAAATACTATTACTAGTTGATGTCCCCCACTTTACCTAAAAATATTTAATTCCAATGTTTATTTTTATTTAAAACAATATTTAAATTAGATATAAATTAGTTATTATAAATTATAAAACTTCAATATTCGTATTGTTAATTAAGGTATTAAATTATATTCTTTTATTTCATAGTTTTATTTTTTTATTTTTATTTTATTTTACGTCATTTCATAGTTTTATTTATGTGTAGATTTTGGATCAATTTTCTATAGTAATAATTAAATTAGGAAATTTGTATTTGAAATTAAACACATATTGTATTTGGACTGAAAATAAATCATGTGGCACTGAAAGGATTCTAAATAATCAAGACTATAAAACATCACCAAAATAAAGATAGTCTAGGAGTAGGGGTGTCAAAATAGGTAAACCAATCCAAACCAAACCATATCCAAATGGTTTTAAACTTATATGGGTTATGGTTTTAACCAATCCATTTGACAAATGGATTGGGTAAATCCATAACTCATTTAAGTTAATGACTTAATGGTTTTAATGGCTAACTCATGAACAATAATTTTATAGCTTAAATGGTTACTAAGTAAAAATATTACTTTGGGGCTGAAAACAAAAAGAATACTTAGACTTTTGATAAATACAATTATATGGTTTTGGTGTTAAAAACAATTTTATTATTTTAGCAGAGAAGATAATTTTGTGATTTTAGTGCGAAAACTACTTTTAACATTTTTGCGGGAAAACAAGATGTTCTGTTTTAGTGGAAATACAATTTTATGGTTCTGGCAAGAAAACACAATATTACGGTTTTGGCCGGAAAATACAATATTGCGGTTTTGGTGAGAAAAAGGTGATTTTGCGGTTTTGGCGAGAAATTCAATTTTGTGGTTTTGGTGGCAAAACTCAATTTTACGGTTTTTCCAAGAAAACATAGTATTAAGTAGGGCTGTTCAATATGGTAAAACCGAAACGTACCGAACCGAACCGAAATAGACAATATGGTTTGGTTTTGGTATATACCATATAAACCGAATGGATATAATTTTATAAAAACCATAGGATTTGGATATGGTTTGGTATATAACCGATTAAACCGAATAAACCGAACAAAACCGATTAAAAGTAGAAACATGTAAATATGTATCTATTTTATAACAATACATGAAAATCTATTTGTTATATAAGTTAAATTTGTGTTAATAACTATTACCATAATGTTATAGTAATAAAGAACCTTATATAATTTGTAAAAACACTTGAACTATAATTAAATAACAATACATCGGAATTCATACATCTTATTTTCTAAGTCTTTTATTTATTTTTATCTTTTTGCTTTATTTTAGTATTCACTAAATTAATATGAAGATGATAAATTTGATGGAAAATGAAAATTTTCACAACTTTTTTCTTATCTATAAACAAACAGAGTTTCGTGTTCAATCAAAAAAGCATGACTTTAATGAACACTAAATATGGAAGAGTGGAAAAACTTTTCTTTCATGTTTATGTTTTGTTTCATATTTTTATTTTCAAAATTTCAGGCTCTGATTTTAATTATAGATTTGATGATTTTATTTGATGGTAGAAACATTTTTACGTTTTTGTTCATTTATTTGAACATGTAATATATTTTTAATAAATGACTGTGTTGACAATACCAAAAACCGACGGAATATAAACCGAACCAAACCGAAGTAAACATGGATTTAGAAAGGTACTTATAACCGAAATACCGAAAACCGAAAAAAATCGAACCTAAACCGAACCGATATCCGGATTGAACACCCCTAGTATTAAGGTTTTGGCCAGAAAATACAATATTGCAGTTTTGGCGGGAAAACACGATTTTGCGCTTTTGGCGGAAAAACCGATTTTGAGATTTTGGCAGGAAATTTCAAGTTTGCGGTTTTGGCGGGAAAAATCAATTTTATGGTTTTGGCGGGAAAACTCAATTTTACGATTTCGGCAGTAAATTCAATTTTACGGTTTTCACGAGAAAACGCGATTTTGCAGTTTTGGCGGAAAAACTCAATGTTACAATTTTGGCGGGAAAAATTAATTTTGCGGTTTTGGTGGGAAACTCGATTTTATGGTTTTGGCGGAAAACTCAATATTACGGGTTTGGCGGAAAAATTCGAGTTCAGGGTTTTGGCAGTAATTTCAATTTTATGGTTTTCACGAGAAAACACGATTTTGCAGTTTTGGCGAGAAAACTCAATTTTCGATTTTGGGAAAAAAACTCAATCTTGCGGTTTTGGCGGGAAACTCGATTTTATGGTTTTGGCGGAAAATTCAATTTTACGGTTTTGGCGGGAAAACTCGATTTCACGATTTTGGCAGGAAAACACGGCTTTGCCGTTTTGGCGGGAAATTTTGATTTTACGGCTTTGGCGGGAAATTATGTCATATGTTCAGTTAAAATCGCTATCTGGTTTCAATTTATTTTTCAAAATTTTAGGTTTGTAAAAGTTATAACACATTAAAATTGTATCTTAATTTATTTTTTTAGTTCGGATAACTAGAGTTTGTAAGGTCATTTGGCTTTTAATTAACCATAAACTATGGTTGTATCTATTTTTATTTAAAAAATCTCTATTTTATTTTATATGGTTACATAATGGATTTTCTATAAGATTTTACTAAAACAGAGAATAAACTAATTTAGTTTTGGTAATTTTAATATATCATTTTATCGAAACCCAATATTTATTATTTACACAGAGGTGCGGAAAAATAATGGAGTTGTAAATAGTTAGAAATAAAAGAGCAAAATTTATGTGGAAGCACCCTAGCCTATTGGTTAAGGTTTAAAGTCTTCTACACCCATGCTTGGGGTTCGAATCCTAGATTATGCAATTTCTTGCAGATTATAGGATGCGAAGCTTTCGGAGGTTCCAGAGTAATGTAAGCAGAGCCGTTCGTTCTGATCGCCTGTTGCGGTGAGAGCCTGTCCATCGAGGATGTCGTACATGCAGAGCCGTCTGTGGTTTCAAGTGTTTCAGAGAGAGCTTCATCGTGGAATCATTATTCGTGAAGCTGTTCATCAATATCGCATATGTTGCAGGTAGTTGATCATCTTATGTAATAGATTTAGAGATTACATGATGATGTAATGTGTTACCCAACGTTAAAAAAAGACCAACATTTATAAATATGTGCTTATTTATCTACAAATAATAATAAGGATAAGGTTGTTATTTCTTAATATTATTACATGTCAGTTCGATATTAGCGGGTTGATCTCTGTAACTATTTATTAGCTCCAAGATCAATGATTTGAGTTCGCAATATTTTATTTCCTTGAAGCCGATTTAAAGAACTCTCTGAAGATATAGGAGCATCAAATTTTTCTTCTGAGAAGTAAACATTGTAAGCTACTTAAAAGGTATCGGAGAAACAATAAATATCCATTGCATTGTAGCATAAATTAATTTTCTTTATATTCTCAGAGTAACCAAATACAGTTTGGTTCGAATCAGATTAATCATAGGGTATTAAATTAATACTCGACTTTCGATTTATAAATTTAATGTGTTATATACACAATAGACTTTGATCAAAGAAAATATACAAACTGGACTTTCATTATAGATGGAAAGTAATCTTTTATTTTAAAATGAAACTATTTTATTTTGCAAGTATCAACTTTGTTATTTATTGTTTTTTAATAATGCATACATTTAAAAAAAAATTGCAATAAAATAAAATAATTAATTTAATTAAAAGCCAAAAATTATTCAAAACATTTCTTTGAAAACCTAATAAATATTCTCAAACAATTAACAAAAAGTTAGTCAAAACTGCAAACAATCACTAATTAGTAGTCTTATCGTGTATGGTAAAGATTTAAATAAACTCATAAAAGTTTAGTCAAAATTTCCAGATAATTTATTACTTGTATTTATGGTTGAAGGTTGAATAAGGATATTATATTAATATGGTAAGAATATTAAACAAAACATTATAATAGGGTAGAGCTAAAAATCAAAACACATATGCTATATATATCTGAGTAACTTAGTCAAAATTTCTTATGCATCTTTTCAACTAACTAAATATAACTGGGATTCAAGAGAGCATTCAATAAAGAATTTCTATCAGTTTTTAAGGTACACATGCAAATTTTATGATAAATCTAATCACTAGTGATATTATTACATATCAGATTTTTATATTGCATCACTATCACAAAATATATTAATCTTTGTCATAATATGCTTAGTTTTGAAATTATATTGATTTACTTATAAGAAATAATACATATTCCCAATTTGATATTTTGAAAGTTCTTTAAATAGAAAAATTATAATCGTAAAAGGCATGCAATTATATGTTTTAGAACAGTGCTTGTACATTTCTGTCGTGTTGCATAAATTTAAATTACATTTTTCTAGTGGCTCACATTATTGTATAGACTAAGGAAATATTTTCTTAATCTCTTGAAATATTAAATTTTCAAAACAATAAATTATATAGAAGCATTAATTAATTATTTGCTTGCAATTTTTGAGTTTATCTATACTATTAAAGCAGGATTCTATTTTAAAAGTTTAGGATTCTGCCTTAAGATTTTTATCATATTTACAAAATATTAGAGATATTTTATATTTATAGTAACAAATAAATTTCTTTACAAACCAAAACAAAACCATAAATGCTAGTTAACTATTAGAATTTACTTTCGGTAAAACTTTATCATACCCATAACAATTCTTTTTTCGACCAGATTTTTTTTTGTTTTGAATAATTAGATATTTCTAATCATATGAAGTATACTTAATTTTGCGGGTAATAAATAAATTAAACTAATATAATTTATTTATGAGATACAAATGAATTGATGTGTTTTTTTTTTGTAGTGTATTTTCCTAATTCTGAGAAATAACAAAATCATAAAATTTCCTTTTTACAATTTTTATAGTTGAGTTTTATATGGTTGAAACAAATATATGCATCTAAGTAAATAATAACTAATAGTTAAAATCTGAAAAGAAAAAAAAAATCTGCAAAGAATAATATTAGATTATGTAATGAGAAAATATATTTAGTATATAAATATAATACTTTAGAATAAATTAAAATTAATACAATATTTTTCTAAAAAATGAACTTCTTTAAAAATAATTTCATAAATATAAATATAATTTTTATAGCATATCTAATATCTATAATTATAACATAAACAATCAATAAATTTTAAATGTATATAGGTATCATATATAAAAACACATAATCTTATAATTAAAAAAATCTTATAATTAAAAAATTTATAGAATTTTAAAAGAAAATTAATCCCGCGCTTTAAAAAAAACTCGGGTCAAAATCTAGTATTACTTAATGCAGTTTTTGAATCTCTTTGATTTCCCAGTTCATATAACAGAATCTCATTATTGTTTTTTAAATAAAATTTGGGAGTTCAAATACTTAAAATTGTTTGTAATTATATGTAGTAAAACAAATTTTGTTAGATTATTGGAATTGAATGCTGTTATTCATAGTATTATTTTGAAATTCACAGGAATTGATGTCAAAAGAGATGGCTAAAATAAATC
Organism: Brassica napus; assembly: GCF_020379485.1. Classification (NCBI taxonomy): domain Eukaryota; kingdom Viridiplantae; phylum Streptophyta; class Magnoliopsida; order Brassicales; family Brassicaceae; genus Brassica; species Brassica napus. The sequence goes on along the minus strand of NC_063437.1, from coordinate 13,962,128 downwards.
GTGATGTGCTAATGCTAAGAGAAGATCAGGCTCCTAAAGTTGGAGCAAGCTTGAGCCGATCTGAACCAAGGAATATTTCAATGGTTGGCATTAAACCTCAAATACTTGACTTGAATGTGAAACCTTGTTCTGATTCCGACGAGGAAGAAAAAGGAGAAATTGCAAAAGAATTTCAGAATCTTGCAGGTTTAAAAACTCATGATGCCTATTACGTTGATCATAAGCTTTTGTACGAGCTTGAGGTCGAGATCATTGCTCGTCTACCATGCTTTGAATACTGGAAACTGCAGTTTCTTAACAAGAAATTCTTGCAGTTATTAAAGAGTTGTGAAATTTTCAGGGTGAGACAAGAAAAAGGACTTGTGAAACCCTATGTGATTTTGCATTCAGGGGCTGTATCTAATTGGGAAATGTTTGATAAGGATTTTAAAACCTTTCGGAAACTTCCTAAAGTTCCTTCTTCTGACTATTGCTTTTTCCACAGCGATAAGGAAACAATTAGTGTGGGTACTCAACTAATTGTCATAGGGAGAGAAATAGATGGAATTGTGGTGTTTCGCTATGAGCTAGAGAATCATAAGTGGTTCAAAGGTCCTTCAATGATCACACCGAGGGCCATGTACGGTTCTGCAAGCCATGGTAAAACCGCATTTTTTGCAGGAGGCATTAAAATGGATGAAAATGGAAACCCTGTTGTTGTGCAAACTGTAGAAAAGTATAATGCTGATACAAAAAGGTGGACTATGATTAATGGAATGCATAAAGCAAGGAAGTTCAGCTCAGGATGTTTCTTGCGTGGAAAATTTTACGTCCTCGGTGGCCGAGATGATAATGATAAACACCTCACTTGTGGAGAAAGTTATGATGAGACGACCAATTCTTGGGAGTTGATACCTGACATGCTAAAAGACATGACAGTCATTGCGCATTCCCAATCTCCGCCCCTTATTGCTGTGGTTGATGACAATCTATACATGTTAGAAACATCTTTGAACGAGCTTCGGGTATATGATATAAACACAAATAATTGGAAGAAACTTGGTGTTGTCCCTGTGAGCGCAAACGCTGCCTTCGGTTGGGGGATTGCGTTTAAATCGATAGGAGACAGACTTCTGGTGATTGGAACTTCTCACTCTTGGCATAGGAAGACAGTAGTTCACTCATGCCGTCCTTCTCCAGACGTGGAAGAGCAGCACTGGGAAGAAATAAAACATTGGTGTGTTGGTGCTGAGCTCCCACAGTTTATTCATAACTGTTGTGTGATGTTTGCTTAAAGTTTTCTCCATGGAAAACTTGGAAACTTATTTGTTTTTGCATTTGTGCTTAAAGTTGTTGCATTTGGTTTTAAGTTGTTTGGTGTGTGTTTTTCTGATTTTTTTTGTTTTTCATTTGGGATAAAAATGTTGTTGTTTTTTGTTTGTTTTAAGTGCTTATGTTTGTCAAAAAATACTAATGTTGTCTATGTAATGATTATTTATTTATTTTGGTTTTGTTTTTTTCCTCTTCAGCCAAAAATGTCACTGACAAAATAGGTAAACCAACCCAAACCAAACCATATCCAAATGGTTTTAAGCTTATATGGGTTATGGTTTTAACCAATCCAATCCATTTGACAAATGGATTGGGTCAATCCATAACTCATTTAAGTTAATGATTGAATGGTTTTAATGGTTAAGCCATGAACAATAATTATATAGCTTAAATGGTTACTAAGTAACAATATTACTTTGGGGTTGAAAACAAAAAGAATACTTAGACTTTTGATACATACAATTATATGGTTTTGGTGGTAAAAATCATTTTATTATTTTAGCAGAGAAGATAATTTTGTGATTTTAGTGAGAAAACTGCTTTTAACGTTTTTGCGGAAAAACAAGATTTTCTGTTTTAGCGGAAATACAATTTTATGGTTTTGGCTAGAAAAAAACAGTATTACGGTTTTGGCCAGAAAATACAATATTGCAATTTTGGTGGGAAAACACAATTTTGCGGTTTTGACGAGAAAATTTAATTTTGTGGTTTTGGTGGGTAAACTCAATTTTACGGTTTTGGCAAGAAAACATAGTATTACGGTTTTAGCCGGAAAAATGCAATATTGCAATTTGGCGGGAAAACTCAATTTTACGATTTTGGCAGTAAATTCAATTTTACGGTTTTTACGAGTAAACACGATTTTGCAGTTTTGGCGGAAAAACTCAATTTTACAATTTTAGCGAGAAAACTCAATTTTGCGGTTTTGGCGGGAAACTCGATTTTATGGTTTTGGCGGAAAAACTTGAGTTCACGGTTTTGGCAGTAATGTCAATTTTACGGGTTTCACGGGAAAACACGATTTTGCAGTTTTGGCGGGAAAACTCAATTTTTTTATTTCGGCGGAAAAACTCAATCTTGCGGTTTTGGCAGGAAACTCAATTTTAGGGTTTTAGCGGAGAACTCAATTTTACGGGTTGGCCGGGAAAACTCGATTTCACGGTTTTGGCGGGAAAATACGACTTTGTCGTTTTGGCTGGAAATTTTGAATTTACGGCTTTGGCGGGAAAACATAACTTTGCGGTTTGGCGGAAAAACTTGATTTTACGGTTTTGGCGGGAAAACACGACTTTGCGGTTTTGGCGGAAAACTCAATTTTACGGTTTTGGCAGAAAAAACATGACTTTGCGGTTTTGACGAAAAAACATGATTTTGTCGTTCCTGTGGGGAAATGAGATTTAGCGTTCTGGTGGAAAACTTGATTTTATGATTTGGCAAAATTTATGATTAAATTTGGCTTATTAAAAAATCAAGATATAATAGTTTTATATATATTAAAAGTTGGGTGTTAACAAATATATATATATATATAGGAAAATTCTTCTAAATAGACAATTTTCAAGTTTTGGTTACAAAAATAGATCTCAAGGAGGAAAATGGCCATAATGTTTCATTTAATAGGTAAAAGGACTCACCCTAATACCCTATATATAAAAAAATAAAAAAATAAAAAAATATTTTTTTATAGTTTTAGATTATATGTTTTCAAATTTCAACTTTTTTATACAAAAAAAAAATTTGAAAAAATTTCAAATTTTTTTTTATTTTTTTTTCAAATTTTCTTTTTGTAATTCGAAAATACTTTTTGAAACTATTTAAAAAAAATTATTTTCAAATTTTTAATATTTATTTTTTATTTTTATAAAATTTTAAATCTCAATCCCAAATCTCCACCCCTTAACTCTAAACCCTAAGGTTTAGATTAGTTAACCCTAGATGTATAAGTGTATATTTACCTCTTTAGTGAAACATTTTAGTCATTTTGATCCATAGAGTTTATATTTGTGACAGAAATTTTTTTAGTGCTATCCTATGGTATTTCCCATATATATATATATATATATATATATATATGTATATGTGAATAATTGGGTTAGATTTAGTTTATTAAATTGAGTTATATATATATATATATATATGAAAAAAAACATTTGGTGTAGTAAAATTGGTTTAGAAATTTGGTTTGTTTTTTCGTTTATATATTTGATTTGAGTTTTTGTTTGTTATAAATTGTTATTGGTTTAGTTATGGATAACTCATTATGCATTACAATCCAAACCATTTTAACCCAATCCATTAAAATCATTAACCCATTTAATCCATTAATCCATTTGGACCCAATTATTCTATCCATTAAGATACATGGTTTGGATTGGTTTGGATTGGTTTGGGTTGATCCATTAACTTTTACCCATTTTGACACCTATATCTAGGAGTGTTCAATCCGGTAAAACAAAACCATTTAAAACCAAACCGAAGTAGAGAAATTGGTCTGGATTTGGTAGTACCGAATAAAGCGAATGTATGTTATTTAAAAAACCCCGCATTATATGGATATGGTTCAGTATATTCAATGATTAAACCAAATAAACCAAAAAGCCGATTAATTCAGATATATTAGTATACTTGTATATGAATTTTATAATAATCTGAAATTGATCAATATTTCCAATAAAAATCAGAGAAACTGATTACAATATTAGTCATTAAAATCATATACTAAAAATAAGATAAAAGCAATGATGATATTATCGGTAGATATTGTTAATATAAATTGTTAATATCTATTTATTAATTAAATTTCTTAAATATCATTTGTAATTATATATTAAATTTTTTAAAAAAATAATAGTATATATATCAGTAGAATAGGTTAATGTTTATTAACTATCTTAAATATCATGATAAATATATAGATATCAAAATAAAGTTTTAAATAATAATATTAATTAAGCTAATGACTTATATTAAAATCATGGAAAATATGACAAGTAATCAAATTAACTAAAATCATGGAGAAGATGACAAGTAATCAATTCATTTTTCAAAATAATATTATAGATTATATATACATTTCATTTCACTTGTATCTAAGATGTTTTAGTTTTGAGTTTAATTACAAAATCATTTTAATGAAATGTCAAAATTAGATATATAAAACAAAAATATTTCAATTTGTGGAACTGTACTAATATTATTATTTAATTTACCAGATTTATTCTAATTTTGATTGATTTCAACTAAATTAAATCACTTTAAAACAGTTTAAATCGATTATAATGGTTTAGACTGATTTTAGTCATCTAAATTGGATTTTAAGAAAATTGTTTTGGTTAGAACATCTTTTGCCCATTGCTATTGAACAGATAATACTAGGGTCGGTCCGCCCTACGGGCGGGATATTAGTTAATTTGATATTCACTAAATGCTCGAGTTAAAATTTGTTTTAAGATTCAAGAATTTGGTTATTAGTAGGCGGTGGTATAGTTGTTTTTCGATCATTCTTGTTTTGGTATTGTATCAAATTAACTAATTGTTCAACTCATAATTATAGATGTACAAATGTGGATTTATGATAAAGTTTGATGACAATACTGTTTTTTTTTTATTCTTATTCATAGTGGAGTGTGCATGTGTCAGAAAAAGGCCTATAACAATTTTTTATGTTTTTGCGTATGGATTTTAAATATATATTATTTTGTATAATGCATGTTTGCTCTACAACATTTGCTTGTAGACTAAAAAAACTGTTTTCTATATTTTTAAAAGATAAAATATTTAGTCTAGAATATAACATGGACATATGTATTGACTATATATAGAAGTTGAGTGTTATTTTAAAATGACATATGTATAGAGGTTTTTCAACCATTACTTCACTGGCACAAAACATTTATAACTGTAAATACCTTCTTTTAAAAGCAAAACTAATAAAAGTGTGTACAACAAATGTATTTTGATATATATTATATGCATCAAGTTATAAATGTTGGAAACATTGCAAAACTATTTGGAGCAAAGTTTTTAACTTCACGATATTCATCTTGACGTCAGTTCAGTGTCGGTCCTGGCCACAAGCAGAAGAAGCATGGACTTCCAGCCGACACGATAATAAGTATTTTCGCAGCCACATATTTATAAAAAGTGACTTTAGCCTAGTAGTTTTAAGAGAAATTACCAGTGCTAGAGGTGCTGGGTTCAATTACCCCTGACTGCATTCATTTATTTTAGCCCCAAATATAAAATGGAACACGTGTCACTTCCATAACGCACGACTTGATGACGTGACATCACAGGAGAGAAGCGAAGATATTTATATATATATAGATATCTATTTACATTTTTTTTGTAAAATTACTAAGCCCGTAAATTTGGGCAAAACATAGCGTTAGAAGCGATTTACCGTTTAGGCGGTGTCTTACCGATTTTTGGGACTATATTTTATTAGATTTAGTTTTGAAAAAAATACTTATATAAACGGACCGTTATAATAGTGGGCTTAAGATATAATACATCATTACTTTTCTGATCCACCAAAAAGATATTCTTATCAGAAACCGCATAAGGAAAAAGAAAAAGAAAAAAAAAACTAAAAACCCTAAGGCACTATTCTCCTTCTCTTGAAGCGCTTCTCTCTCGATACCTATAGAGAGAATCTAAGCTTCTGAAAATCATGGCGAACATTGACATTGATTCCCGTGCGGCTCAGTTAGGTATAGATTGGTCTCAGGTTAATCTCGATTCCATCCATCTCCCTCCTGGAGAAGACTTTGGGATCCAAAGGTGAGACTTTTTTCTATTAGATCTCTTGTAATGAAATGGTTTTAATGGTCCGAATCTTATTTATGCTTATTCATATCTGAACGACAGGAACTGATTCATTATTTGTCTTGTTTTTTTTTTGTGTGGTGGTTGTGTAGTGATGATGAAGGTGTTTACCACGACGACCAGCTAGAGTTCGACACTGGGTTCGGTAATATCATCGTGGTTGATAACCTCCCTGTTGTCCCGAAGGCAAAGTTTGAGAAACTTGAAAATGTCCTGAAGAAGATTTACAACCAGTTGGGTGTTATCAAGGAGAATGGACTCTGGATGCCTGTTGATCCGGACACCGGTGTGACGCTGGGATACTGTTTTATTGAGTTTAATACCCCTCAGGTTACTTATCTAACCTTTTATGTTAGCTTACGTCACATGTATGTTGTTGATATATGGGTTGGTTTGCAGGAAGCTCAAAACGCTAAGGAGAAGACTCATGGCTACAAGTTGGACAAGTCTCACATCTTTGCTGTGAACATGTTCGATGATTTTGACAGGTTGATGAATGTGAAGGAGGAGTGGGAGGCTCCTCAGACCAAGCCGTATGTCCCTGGGGTATGTCTAGTTTTCATTAATTACTAGCAGTGTTTCTACTGTGAAACTTGGCTTGTATCTGTTCTGTGCAGCTAGTTCTTTGTTTTGGATGTTCTCTTGTTGATTTGTGTATTCGCTGCAGCCTTTTTGAGGTGTTTTGTTTTCGTTACGTTTTCAGGAAAACTTGCAAAAGTGGCTTACTGATGAAAAAGCGAGGGATCAGCTTGTCATTCGTTCTGGCCCTGATACTGAAGTTTTATGGAATGATCCTAGGCAGAAGAATACTGAACCTGTTCATAAGCGTCCTGTAAGTTACTTGACTGTTTAATTCAGTGCTATATGTAATGCTACCATCATCTTAAACATATGATGTTCTCTTCGTATGCAGTATTGGACAGAGAGCTATGTGCAGTGGTCTCCTCTAGGTACGTACCTTGTGACACTTCACAAGCAAGGTGCAGCTGTTTGGGGTGGTGCTGATACCTTCACTCGTCTCATGCGCTATCAGCATAACATGGTTCGTTGCCTTTCCTCTTTACTGTCACGTTGTGCTTTTGTTTTTCCTGAAGTTTGACTCTTTTGTTGTTGATTCCAATTGAAGGTAAAACTAGTTGATTTCTCGCCAGGTGAGAAATACCTCGTAACTTACCACAGCCAGGAACCAAGTAACCCGCGAGATGCAAGTGTGAGTGCAGCCTTCCTATTTTTATTTGTATTTTTATATATAAGCTAGAGATTCTGATTTATTTTCTAACTTTCAGAAAGTAGAGATAAAGGTGTTTGATGTGAGAACCGGGAGGATGATGAGAGACTTCAAGGGTAGTGCTGATGAGTTTTCAATTGGAGGACCTGGTGGTGTTGCTGGTGCCTCTTGGCCTGTTTTCAGGTAATTTCCTAAAAGTATACAATCAAAATGTATCTTTCCACATATGTTGATATCTTGTTAACTTGTTCTGCAGATGGGGTGGTGGAAAAGAGGATAAATACTTTGCCAAGCTCAGCAAAAACACTATCTCTGTCTATGAGACTGAGACATTCGGCCTAATAGACAAGAAGTCCATGAAGGTTGATAATGTGGTGGACATCTGTTGGTCTCCAACTGACTCCATCCTCTCACTGTTCGTTCCTGAACAAGGCGGTGGGAACCAGCCTGCCAAGGTATGCTTCTATTACTTCGTATGCAAGTAAAAAGCCCTAAAACAGCAATTTACTTACATATCATTGTCTTCAGGTCGCTCTTGTCCAAATCCCTAGCAAGGTGGAGCTGAGGCAGAAGAATCTCTTCAGCGTGAGCGACTGCAAGATGTACTGGCAGAGCAGCGGAGAGTATCTCGCCGTCAAGGTTGATCGATACACAAAGACAAAGAAGAGCACATACTCTGGGTTCGAGCTTTTCCGCATCAAAGAGAGGGATATTCCCATCGAAGTCCTTGAGCTGGACAACAAGAACGACAAGATCATCGCCTTCGCGTGGGAGCCTAAGGGTCACAGGTTTGCTGTGATACACGGTGACCAACCGAGACCAGACGTCAGTTTCTACACGATGAAGACCGCACAGCACGGTGGGAGGGTTACAAAGCTCGGTACTTTGAAGGCCAAACAAGCCAATGCACTCTTCTGGTCTCCCTCAGGGAAGTACATCATTCTTGCTGGGTTAAAGAATTTCAATGGGCAGCTTGAATTTTTCAATGTGGATGAGATGGAGACTATGGCCACAACTGAACACTTCATGGCCACAGACATCGAATGGGACCCAACTGGAAGGTACTAGTTACAGTCCATTGGTTGTTTCTCTTTGTTTCCATGTTTTGTTTTACATTGGTTTTCTCTTTTTTTTTTTTTTCATAGGTACGTTGCAACCGCAGTGACATCAGTCCATGAGATGGAGAATGGGTTCACGGTCTGGTCATTCAATGGAAAATTGCTTTACCGTGTACTGAAGGATCATTTCTTCCAGCTAGCATGGCGGCCAAGACCGGCATCATTCTTGTCTCCAGAGAAGGAAGAAGAGATAGCAAAAAACCTGAAGAAGTACAGCAAGAAGTACGAGGCAGAGGATCAGGACGTGTCGCTGCTGTTGAGTGAACAAGACAGGGAGAAGAGGAAGGCGTTGAAGGAGGAATGGGAGAAGTGGGTGATGCAGTGGAAGTCGCTGCACGAAGAGGAGAAACTAGAGAGGCAAAACCTTAGGGATGGTGAGATAAGTGATGAGGAAGAAGATGATGAGGAAGCCAAAGAAGTTAAAGAAGTTGAGTTTGAGGATGTTATCGATGTCACTGAAGAAATTGTCCAAGAATGAATGCAACGCTTCTCACTTCTCTTTTCTTTTTAGTGTCTAGACATAAAATGTTTCCTTTTTTTCTTCTCCTTGAATTTTTTAAGTGAATTTTCAATTTTGGTTCCTTGGATATTAATTGCACTCTGTTTATTGTTAAACATTCCCTTTTTCGTTAGGACCTGGCTGGATTGGTCAGAAACCGTAATTGAGTGAGACTAGTCCATAAAACCCACCGTAGCCGGTCTGTATAGTATTAGTCCACTAGATAACCTTTTGTTATGGAGAATAATTAGTGGCCAACTCAATTCTATAACACAAGTTTGAACAAATGGTGCAATAAAAAAATTTATATACGTCAATGCAACCTCTGCATGAAAAATTGGAAAGCAAAACTAAAGAAGAGCTTGCGAAGCTAAAGAGTAAGCATAACTAATCATATTCCTTCTCCTATCCTCTTTACTCTACCTGATAACTTTCTCAATCCATGCATAGATGAGGACATAAATATGTGAGCCACAGAAAAGAAAAAAAAACATATTAGCTCTATAGAACATGGAATTTATACTCTTCTGTGCTTTTAGGATTTATATTCTCTCCAGCTTTTCATTCATCTTCTTCATTACTTTATTAAAGTTCATCCAACTTTTAATGAAATGATACTAATAGATTGTAACATGATGAACAACTTCATTCGGATTTCAGTATAACTTTCCTTGTCAATTGATCATCAAATTAACTTTTGGCATATCTGCAAATGTCACTATGCTGCCTTTTATGTGGATTTCAAAATTTATCTCTTATTATCTGTTCACGGATTGAGATATTTATCAAGTGGAGTAAAGAAGATGAGGAAAGTTGGCGAGTACCAAAACTGAATCCAAGATACAAAGCGTCTGAGTGAATTAATGATTTGGAGACTTTGATAGGCTCTCACATTTAAAACAGAAGAAACGTTTGACCACATTTCATCTTCTTATTGGAAAAGAAACTAATTATCACGAAATCTTAATATGAAAAACGATAGTACAACTGTTCACCACTCGGATTGCTTTTCATTAAGCTTGTGTGGTGCAATAGAACATTTTATTCGCACATGGAGAGTTCCAAGAACCTGGAAAAACAAAACTAATCATTAAGATATCTATAAATTCAAAGCGACACGACTACCTTTTAATTACGTTTGTGCATGCAGAGTACAACAACGAAAAAGACTTGTATATAAAGCTTGGAAACCACATTGAAGTCGGAAGAGAAAAGCAACCAAAGAAAAATAGATATATTCATGATGGATAAAGAGCAAAAGAAGATATCGAAGGAAATGATTGAAGAGATGGAAGAAGTTTTGAAAGAGAAGAAAGAAGAGGTTAAGAAAGTACTGAAAGAGAAGAAGGAAGAGCTGAAGAAAATAACCAAGGAAATGGATGAAGTTCTGAAGAAAGTAACAAAGGAGATGAATGAAAAACTGAAGGAGTTCGAGGATACAATACAACGAGCACAAGAAGAATTGGATAGGGTACATAAATTTCATGTTCTCGAGAGCTAATATATGTTTTTATTATGTGTGTTTCATTAATCTATATCTTTCTTCTTATGATTGCAGGAATTGAGAGATTTATCAGGTGATGGAGTAAAGAAGATTGCAGAAGCTGATGAAAAGCCCTTGGAACAGGCTATGTCTTGCTTGAAATTGGAGGAAGCCCTCAAGGATCCAGCTGATGCATCTGCAATTGCACAAGTGCCAAACCGGCGTTCCAAGCGAGTGAGAAAACCGAATCCAATATACAAAGGGCCCTGAGTGGGTTTAAGGCTGTGAAGAGTGAGACCATCAATTGGTTTTTAATAAGTAAAATGCAATAATTATTATTTTTTAAAATTATTAATAAAATAATTGAGAAACTTTTGAGACAGATGTTTTCTTACGTTGATAAATTGATTCAACTAAGACCATGAGGCCAAGTCTTCTACTTCTGTTAACCTTGCACAATATCCAGTGATGTTTAAGGCAATACACCCAAGTGCATTTCAACAATTAGTGTTAATTGGCAAAGTGAGCAAATTCAAGAAAATGACTAACAAACTTTCAGTAAGGTCGGGTCAGGTCAGGAGAAAGGCAAGATCACTGATTGCAGTAATGAAACATACCGTAGCATATATAGGTCACTTGCCCCAATTACCAGACAGAAAATGGTACCAATCCCTGCGTTTCCTTAGGAACTTCCCGGATCTCTAGTTGTCTTCTCTATTGGTTCAAAGACTTACCGTCTGTAACTAAAAAAGATAAGCAAAAAAGAGTATTTGATGTATACACCGTGACATGCAGGTACCTCGAGGACACTCAGCAGCTGGTTTGATAGTAGGAGATGAATATTAACAGTTTGGTGGGGTTTGTTACCACAAAGAAGATCTATAAGAGACCAAACAGAGAAGAGCTTTATGGTCCAAGATCTTAAATACGATGGACCGCAGGTGAAACCTGGTGGCGTTGAATCTTCTGCCATATTATGATTTTGCGAGATGATGGAAGTAATTTATAATTTATATTTGCTGATTTGATATGGTTTTGGAGTGACACATATCAGTTGTTCGACGTTGATAAAAAACATTTTAACTATTAAATATTTCTCTAATAACCGTTACTTTAGCTACCGTCATCAATGTTCCTTACAACATGACACTGAACAAGACTCAGAAACTCGGGACCACTCCGAACCCGCCGTAGACTCCGACCTCTCCTCCATCATTAACTCTTGAATCAGTTCGCTTAGCAAAACGTCCTTTAATCCTCGGCCTCACCTCGGCGTATGCTTTACGTGATGCATACCTAATAGTCTTCTCGAACTTCCGATTCTTCCTCTTCTCCCTATACCTCAAAACCCTAGCCTCTCTCTCCGCAGGAGATAGCTGCAGAGCTGGTGCTGCCGTCGTTCTTGACATCTCCGCCACAGCTCCACCTTCGGGCACCAACGGTACATCTAACGATGTTGACGAAACCTAACATTTAACAAAACACAAATCAACCAAAGTTTTCAAGATCTGACACGTGAGAGAGAGAGAGGTTACAGTTTGATTAATGCAGCTGAATCCGTGTGGGAAAGTTGTTTTGGAAGCTGAGATGTCGAAGTTGAAGTAATCTTCGCTGAGAAACAGAGCTCTGGTCTGAACAGGAACGACTCCGTCGTTGCCGGAGCTATTCTCCGACGCCTCCATCTTCGGATCAACCCCGGAGTAATCAAGATCGGCAAACAAGTTTGGGATCTCTACACCTCCTTCCTTGACGCTCGGGTTGTGCAAGAGCCAAGACGCAGCCTCCATGCTAACGTCAGCATTTGAAGGAGCGTCGTAGAAAGGCGTGACGGGGACGCGCTCGTGGCGGCGGGAGAGTGGGTTAGCGGAGTGGATGTCACGGTCGCACGTGACGCAGAGCGCGGCTGCGTCGGCTTTGCACGTGACGTGCGCGGGAGATTGCTCGCAGACTTGGCAGAGCAAGACTCGCTCGTGGCGCGAGGCGAGTTTGTTCGCTGTGTGGATTTTTCCGTCGCATTCGCCGCAGAGAAACGCTGCGTCCGCGCGGCAGAACAGAGTCGCGGCCGCGGATCTGCACGAATCGCACGGTCTCGACGCCATTGATTAACGTTTCTTCTCCCTTTCTCTCTCTATTAAAGACAAGAGGAATCATAAAATAGAGTCAGTTTCTACGACTCCTGACTCTTCATGGTCTGAAAGTGGCGCTTGTGGCGTACGCGCTGGGTTCAAGTGGGCCCATGGAGATCTAAGAGTAGCCAATAGAGTAATGAAATGTCAGCAAACCTTAGCCGAATAGTTGAAAATTTAGACATTACGGAGAAGTGGGGCCCAATCATGTGAAAGTACATGTATCGGTTTCGTGTTCTTTTCACGGACTCTCACGCAAGGAAAATGGAGGTGTGGAAGATGATTCTACTCTTTGCTTAAATTTTGTTTGCCGACGTAAATGATAATTAGACAGCGTAGCTGTTAGATAAGAGTTCATTGTAGTACCATCTTTGTCTGCATTACCAGTAACTTCAAAGTGTTTTTGAACATAGTGATTAAACTTTTTCGTGTAATTATATTCATTTGGTAATTTTAAAACCTTTTTTGGATGAGTGAAAAATAAGAGAGAATATGTAAATGATTGATAAAATCAAGTGGTCCATTGAGATTTAATTTGGGAGCAGAAGCATGTGTAAAGGCCACACAGATCTTTAAGGCAAGAACTGTCGGTGTTCGTGTTTTAAATTAAATCATTTTTGGGTTTATAGTGGATTTTGCTATCTAGACGTCTTCTTATCGTTCTACTGGACTGCAAACAATATGATTTACAATATAAAAAAACTGCTAAAACATTTTTAAAGTTCTTATACCAGTGACCCAATTTCACATCTATCCTAATTTTCAAAAATCATATGAAGTAGTTTCCCAAATTATTTGTGAAGTGTTCAATTAACACATTTAAGTACGTTTTACATTCTCCGGTTTACAAGTTTATATTAATGTAAACTTAAGCTATTGAATTATGTTTGTTCTGTAACCGGCAAATTTAATTCGAAAAAGAAAGAAAAGTGGAGAAAAACTTGATGAGGCAAACACTTGTATAATTTTTTGAATTAACGTGTCAATAAGTTACAAATTCTTAAACTCGTATTTATAAGCGTTAAGTCATCGTTTGATTAACAATGTTGTTTGGTAACAATGGTCACTTAATAAACGTGCAGACATTTTACTCTGAGAATCGGGGTCAACAACATGCATCATATCATGTTTGGACTCGGGTGGTAACACATCGAAGACGAAGACCGCTAGTACAAACCTCTAAGCTGTATATATAAGTCATGGTTAATAGAGCGAAATCATTTTAATGGGCGAAGCCGTTGAGTAGATGAAGATGACTTTAGGCACTTCCCGACTTCAATGCATTACTCAACCTAGAGAATATTACCAATATGACTCTTCATAGTAAAAAGGCATCATTCCATTGTTTTTTTTTTTGAAATTAGCACCATTCCATTGTTAAGAAGCTTATAAAAAGGAACTATATTTTCAGTTGGAAAAAAAAGGGAATCAATATTTTCGCCGGCAATTTCGTGAGTATCTCGATCACCACACATAATAGGAAGGAGCGGTTCTTCATTGTCAACTCACTACTGAGATTTCACGGTGGCTACAAGACAAGCCCAAGAAAAATCTCCAACTTAAATAGGCTTGTCTTGTCTTGGAAGGAGCGGTTCTTCATCTTTTAATCTTTTGGGGCTATTCTTTAAATCTCCAGAAAATTTTCTTTGATAAAGTAAACATGTTAAGAAAGTAAAACATGTTATATCTCTTAAGGGTTCCAATCACAAATCCGTGTAGAGTGTTTTTTTTTTCTCTCAAAAGGAAATAAAAAAGGAGTAATAAGTGAACATGTCATTGATATTAACTCTTTAAGATGAAGAACTAAGCAAATTACTAAACATAAGTAAAGAAGATAAGATACAATGTTGAGGGGATGACAAGAAAGTGTATGAAGAAGACCTACCCACTTCCTGACTTCAATGTATTACTCAACCTGAAGATCAAAAGATGGACAAGAAAGATGAATATTTTAAAACCAAAACGAACATTGATGTGATGTAAAATGTAGTGCTTACCAGTCCAAACCCTCGAAAAGCCCCTCGCCTTTAACAGCACAAGTTTTGAAGATTGCCCACTGGCGACTCTTTATCTTATGCAACTCCAAGGCTTCTGTCACAGCGGCATCATCGAGTGCACCAGGAAGATCCTGCCCAATTGGTTTAAGGAATCTCAGAACAAGTCTTATCGCCACAAGTTTTCACAAAGCATGAAAATAAAAAATTCTTTCTTCATCCACAGGAATCAATACAACTTTCAGATGAATCAGCCAAAAAAATATCAGAAGAGCTACCATTACTAACCTGCTTGTTTGCAAATATGAGAACCACCGCACCTTTCAACTCCTCTTCCTGTAAATCAAAGTTCAGAAAAGAGCCAGAGTTAGATGATGAAAGGGGACGCTTTGACGCATAATGGAAGATTTTAAGATTAGATCGTGATATCTATGGAGAGAAATGATCATTTGTTCCTTTCTATTCACTTCCAGCACTAACCTATTAGCAGGCTATTTTATAGGAAAAACTTACAAGCGTCTATAACACTTCCTAATAAGACTGCTCTTCCTGAATAATCATAAAAATAGTTCAACAGTATAGGAAGAGGAAGCCTCAACAGCAGTTTACCTCCAAAATTGCATGAAACTCCTCCTTTGCCACCCCGATTCGATCTGTATCGCTCGAGTCAACAACGTAGATCACTGCTTGTGTATTCGGAAAATAGCATCGCCAGTATGGTCTGTCACAAAAACAAGTAGATATTTTGGAAAACACATTAACAACTAAAAGTTTTGATTTCATGCAATTTCCATTGTTCCAAGAAATGATAAAAAGATGTCATTAAGCTACCTGATACTCGTTTGTCCACCTGCCACAAGAAGACTCTTAGTTAATATATATTGTCTTCCACGGAACCAATTCATTTAATTCAAAAATGTGAAACGTAATCTAGCAAGTAGCAACTATATGTAAAAAATCTACTGAACAGAAAGCTTAATATACATGCACTTATGCAGAGCATTCAACAAACTAAATAGCATTGAATTATATTATTAATGCCTGATTAGCCAGAAGAGAAAATATCATGGAACATAAACTTCAGCTCATGAAGGATATGTAATCTAAAGGGTCCAAAGTCAAACAATTTTCTGATCACTAGTTCGATTAATTGATCCATAGACAAAACATTCCAATGATTCACGTGTGTGACGTGTCACTCAATCATCTGCTTGTTAGGAAACGAACCTAAATCCCAGACCTGAAACTTGATATTGTTGTACTGCACAGTCTCCACGTTAAACCCAATAGCTGCAAACCAATAACAGCAATCTCAAAATTAAACAATTATCAAAAAAAAAAAAATCAGATCCAGAGATGAGTGAGAGAGTACATACTCGGAATCGTGGAGACAACTTCCCCCATCTGAAGCCGATCTGTAATTAAAAAAATCAAATTCACTTAAATAGACAAATCTAAATCACAACCAAATACAATATAGATGGAGAGGGGAGGGATGATATATATACAGAGGATAGTAGTTTTGCCAGCATTGTCGAGACCGAGGACGAGGATACGAGCTTCTTTGTTGCCAAACACTGAAGAGAACATCCGCGTGAACAGGATTCCCATCTTCTTCTTCGGATCAGATCAAACGGTCTAAGAGAGATTCTCCTCGACCATTCGACCTTCTTCAGATCTTTCTCTTCTTTGAGAGTTAGTGAAAACAATCCCCCGAGAAAAGGACGACAATATACGTTTTAAAAAATCATATTATTATAATGAAATAATATAAATTATGAATTGAATGTAACTAATAATAATATTAAATTTTTATTTAATTTCTTAGTTAGATAAAAGTTTTAATTTAAAGGATCTTTTTATAAATATTAATATTAGATTTTCAAATTTTTGTTATATATATATATATTATAGTTGTTAGGTAATATTTATAGAATATTTTGGTTTAAAGTTCTTAAAAGTATAAACTATGCTACAGTGTATATAAATTAGAAAATATAAAATATATTTATAATTATAATATCTAAATTTCAAAATTTTTAATATTGTAATTTATTATATATATTTCAAAATATTTTTTGGAAAACCTGCTTTTTAATTTATCCATTGTAACTCTAACAATTTTTGTGACACCGCCAACAACTGCTACTATTACAAATGTAATGTTTGTGGATGATAGTAGCAAAACCAATGGAAACCTAACTTTCACTAAACCTAAGAAATTAACTATATATTAAGTTCAAGTTTTAGTAGGTCAACATCAAAATAAATTGTCTGAAATACTATGTATTGGCTACCATTTAAAAAAAATACATTTAACCAAAAATATTTTAACTTAATGATTACTAGATTTTGACCCGCGCTTTCAAAGCGCGGATTTTTTTTTTCAATTGACAAATATTTAATAAATGTCATATTTTCATATATTTGTATTTTATTTTATAAAAGACTTAAACTTTTTATCTTTATTTATCGTTTTTTATTTTAAATTACTATTTTTAAACTTTATTTCTTTAATGAATTAAGTTGGTATAACTCTGATAAATTAATTTTATTATATATTT
Organism: Brassica napus; assembly: GCF_020379485.1. NCBI lineage: Eukaryota > Viridiplantae > Streptophyta > Magnoliopsida > Brassicales > Brassicaceae > Brassica > Brassica napus. Next base: position 13,944,978 of record NC_063437.1, on the reverse strand, counting down.
AATATTTTAATAAAAAAAATTATATTTTTAATAAAGATTTATACTTTTCAATGAAAAAATTCAATTTTTTTTATGAATGCTTAAATTATATTAAGAAAAGAAAAAAATAATAATTAAAAATAGTTGAAAAAAAAAATTATTTGAACTTGGACTCAAAGGTCCAAAGGAAAAAAAAATGTGAGAATTGGATCTTATTTCTTAATCGGTCCAAATGACCCAAGAGAGATATGATGTGGGCTGGATCCAATGTTTTTAAACCCGACCCGGACACTGAACCGGACGACTTATCGGGTTGATGGGTCACTGGTTCGACCGTGGGTGAACCGTGGGTTGATAAATGAATTAATTTTATTATATTATAATATATCAGCTGTGTAAATAAAAATATAGAAACTAAAGTTTAATATTTTCTAATGTTTTTAAAACATAAAATAATAATTTGGATATGTATATATTTTATGTTTAAAAAAATTATAGAATACTTAACTTTAGTTTTTATTTTTTATTTTCATTTGCATACAAAATATCAAAAAATAGTTTAGACTATTTAAAATTTTCCCTAACAACGTAAGATTTATGACATCTAAAATAAATCCACAAACATAAAATTTATAAATATTTAAATATTTAGATGCCTAATGTGAATAATAAATTAAACTACAAATACAAAATAAACCAAAAGTAAAAGATCATTGTAATAAATTTTCAATAACGGAAATAAACTAACACCAAATCACATCAATTAATTTTGGTTCTCTCTACCATCGTTCACTTTATTTTCTTTAGGTGACATAGTGAAATCTTCAACAAAATCTAAAAAACACAAATACAAAACTGAAAAAAAGAAAACCTAACTTCTTTTCTTTTGTGAGTACCTAACTTCTTAATTGGAAACTTAAAATACAAAACATAATCTAAAAACATAATTAAAAACTAAAAAAAAAGAAGTAAAAAGTTATTTATTGGTTCGACCGATGGTTCAACCGGTACCGGGTTTCGAGTTTTACCGGGTTTTTGCGGATTTTTGCGGGTTTCTAAATATTGGGTTTTTCACAAAAACCAAACCGGATTTTTTCTGGGTCACCGAGTTTACCGGTTCAACCGCGGGTCCGGGTCGGGTTTCAAAACACTGGCTGGATCTGAAAAAAATGATCCAATATAGATGTGTTATTAATATTACTTGATTGCCCTTAATGAAGCATGCAATGTTAATAAAAAAATGGCATGCTAAGGTAAAAAAAGACAATAGGATCCTAATTTAATAGTATAGATGTTTACGATTTAGTATATGTGGAGTTGAGTTTATAAAATCTTATAAATGATTATTAAATATTTAGAGAACTTATGAAAACAGTCAACATATAAAAATAAATTGGAAAAATGATATCAAGTTTGTGGTAAAATTAAAATTGCCTGGGACTAACGAATCTTTTATTGATGTTCTCCATAGTCCATACACAACAAACATTCAGACAGACTGGTTGCTTAGTTTCTGTTGTACTTATTCAGACAGACTGGTTGGGTTACTTGTGTCTGGTTGGTTATTTGCTTGGTGTACTTCCTGAGTGTTGTTGTCAGGCATGTGTCGGCTTGATGAACACGAACATTTCTCCACCCTGTTGAGGTACGAATCCATGTCTGGTTGATTAAACTCTTGCCACAGATTATTCACTTGAGTCTTCTTGAAGATAAAGAAGCTGAATTTCCCGAGGTTGAAAACACACATGGCAAAGGCAATAAGAAATAGAACCCAGAAACTGTCTACACCGAGCTGCCTAGATTTTGTAGAAGGATTTGGATCCGGGTTGGTGACAGGATCAGGGCAGGTTTCGTCTTTGTTTTTAAACCATGCTTGCTCAAGATCCCTCCCTTTGGTTGACTCTGCCACTTTTAGGATGGCCCTTGATACATCAGCAACCAGAGGTGATCCAATTGGAAAAACCTGCCAAAACAATGGGAGCATTTAGTTTAGAAAGTTTCACAGAAGTTTTAGTGGAGACAAGACTTACAAAGCCAAATCCATCAACGCTGAAGGGTTCTTCAACCACTTGATAAGTGCAGTATTGTCCAAGAAAGAGCCTCATATAGGGTACTTCCATGAAAGCTGCAGAGACACCGCCATTTTCTGGTCCTTTTCTCAATAGTTCATCGCAGTCGTCTGCGGTATCAAAGGGTATGAGGCTAGATCGAGCGAAACCTGCTTCTGTAAGTTTTCCAAAGATGAAAGACGTCCTTGTATATCCCACCTTTTCTCCTTTCTCAATCAAACTTCTCATGCTTGTTATGGTTGGATCAAGTTGTCTTGTTGTCAAAAGGGACGCCAAGCTGGCCGTGTAACTTTGGGTCAACACGAGCACAATAAAGTACCATGTGATAACAAGAAGCCTAGCTCCAAAGCTCAACACTCTTTCTCCTGCAAACCGGAAGAGTAAGCATTAATAAGGAAATTCATGATATATTCAGAATGATATACTGAGATGTAGAGAATTTACTTGGAGCAAAAACCATGGTAGAGAAGGCAAACCAGAAGATTGTACTAGCTTGGTACTTAGCTGGTCCGCGAAAGTCCGGGTTAATTCTATGTTCAACAAACCAAACAGTAAAGCCAATAAGGAAGAAGAAGAAAAAGGAAGTCATCCACAGTTTCCACGTTAAAGGCTTCAAGAAACTGATACTGTTTCGTTTAACTTGGTCTTCTACAGGGACAATCAACCCCATTCCTGATTTAGTGTAGGGAAACGTGAAGTCGACATAAGACGACCTATTTGCCAGTATAGTCGTATCTCCTACAACCGCGTCATATTTCTGATACAAAGTAAAGGAAAGAGAACATACTAACATGAATAATGTAATATCTAACTCGATAAAATAGTAAACACGATAAATTAATAAATTTTACTACTGTCAAATTACATCGGTTCACAATATATGATACAATACGATAAGATAAATAAGTGTTTTTTTTTGTAATGTATAGTCATATTTAAATCATAATAATAATTATATCTAAAATTTGAATAAATTTTTTTTTTGTCAGCATATTGTTTCTTTTTTATTTCAAAGGAATTCATAACTTATTTTTTTCTCCCCTCTTCAAAACATCTTAACATGATTTTCACATTCTATCATATATATATTATTTTTATACAGGAAATAATCTAATAATAACAATAGTAAAACCAAAATAATTATAAAATTTCATCAATCTAGCTATAAACCCTGAATACAATTATTCTCCTTCACATAAAACATGATTGAAATATATAATTCTAAAAAATATAAAATTGTAAAATAAAAACTCTATTAATTGATAAAATTTCATAATCCCAACATTATAGATTTATAGAGTTTTTACTATATATAAGGATAAACAATCTGTTGGGAAGTGATGGTCAAAACTCACCCCGAGATACACTTGGTAGACCAGGTCGTTGTGATCCCCGGCTGGTGTGCCATCAGATTTCTCGAAAGGAAAGAAATCATAGGAGACGTCATAAGGCATTGCTTCGGTCACAGCCTTAAAAAAATCTATGCAAAAACCTTTGACTTTTTGTGAATTTGTGATAGGATCCTTTTTGACCTCTACAAGATCGGTGTAACCAGTTCTCTTTGGAACTCCAATGCGTAACCTCTTCCCGTTTGTTGGGATCTCCCATCCTTTGGGAACAGAATTAGCCTCTCCAGGCCATATAATATGTTTAAGATGATCTTTCCAAGTGGATAAAGCTCCCACGCTTTGCTGTTCTTGGTCTAGTTTCTTCACAAGACCATTTTCTTCCGTCCAGAATCCTATAGACCTTTCTCTGGTTCCAATTACATTTACAATCTCAAGCACTGATGGTTGCAGCTGCCCCTTGAAAAAGCAAAAATCTCCGGCAAGTCCTTTGAACTGAACTTGTGAGAGTATCTGAATAAGCTTTGGACCGTATTGAGATAAACCAAGAGCTTCAAGTTCAGAAACATTCCTTCCAAGATCCACATTACTAAAAGTCATATTATTTGTTCCAGCTTCTTCAATGGCTATTGCCAGCGCGGTGGCAGCATCATAAGCCCACAATCCAAAAGCATTCAGCTCCACCTCTGGAAACATCTTCCTCCAACGAGCTCTAAACTTTTCAAGCTCTTTAAATTTTCGAACATAAGTTTTAACACCCAAAACCCCCTGCATAGCCTCAATGCCCGTCTCATTTATTGAACTTAATTGATCGGCAATTCCATTGGTAAGAATCCAGACATATCCTGCCTTCATTAAACCGATCTCATTAATTTTAGTGAAGATTCTCGAGGCAAGAGAAGTGGACATGTGGACAATAAACACTCTTGTGGGCATGGTCATCATCTTAGAAAGCTCCAAAGAGATTTCATGATCAGTGGCATTGAGAGATATTACAGAACGGTATGGTATTCGAACGTTGATCTCTTGCAAAGCATCAGTAAGATGTGGCATTATACCTTCACCAAACGTGTTGTCGACGTAAACAATGACAACCTCTCTCCACCCGAACAGCTTGATGATAGAACTTATGGCGTTTACTTGAAATGAGTCCTCATATGTAGCTCGGAAGAAGTATGGACTGCGAAGAGAAGTGAGAGAGGGACTTGTTGCTGAGTAGGAAACAATTGGCACCTGCGATTTTTGCCCAATATCAATCATAAAATGAGCTTGCATGGATGTCTGCGGCCCCAAAATCGCCACAACTTGCTTGTTCTTTATCAGCTTAAGAGCTATTACCACATCAAAAGGAAGAAAACATTGGTTGATTAGAGGAGGGTTGACCAAACATTAATCAAAAAGAAATATAGAAACAAGCATGTCATGACGAGGAAAGAAATATAGAAACAAACATTTTGACAACTATAATTAATTCGAGAATTTTTTTCTAGGATAGCTTTTTAAGTTTTTGTCATAAAAATAGTGTTCAATGAAGAAAATGACAAAATAAGTTTTATTAAAAAGTAAATTAATTTAGATTTAAGGTTTAGAGTTAAATAATAAGTTTTTGGGATATAGTTTCAAATTTTAGAAAAGAAAATAAATATTGAAAATTTTAAAATAAAAAAGGACTATTTTGTTTTTTTATTGAATGTTATTTTTGTGATAAAAACTTAAAAAATGTTATGTGAGAAAATTTCCCTTACTTCAAATAGAAGAACCTGCAGTACAACCATGAAATGTAATCTGTAGAACACGAGATCATAGCAATCAACTCAACCTACATATGTTTCAAAAGTCTTGTATCATCTATAAATTATTTTTATGGTTCAAGGTCATTCATGAACATGCATTATCGTTCGTCCCCTAAAATTTTGTTTCTCACTATCAGTGAGGTGTTCTGGTTGGATTGGTGATAGCAAATGTTTTGTTTCTTTGAAACTTTGATTAGCAAATGTTTCTCGATCAAGTTCTTATATAGAACATAGTATTTTTACCTAGTTATGTCATATTTGCTAGAATGAATGTATTCTTGATATAGATTTTGGAGATAATTTAAATACAAAGGAAGAAGAAAAAGATGATGTTGATCTTTTAGTGCACTTACAAGGTTCACATTAAATAATTTTCAATAACTTCAAGACACGCTTTGACATCAAAGGTCCATAAAAAACCTAAAAACCCCTCAACTCTTTAGCCCCGTAATGTTTGTTTTTTACATAAAACCCAAACCTCCTTTTGCTAACACTATAAGAAAACAAGGGATTTTTCTACGGCATTCCCAACGGAAAAAAAAATTCGGGAATTCCCAAAGAAATCCAGACGAAACCTAAAAATATGGCTTATAAATAAAAAGTTCTAGTTGTAAAACAAAATATACTATATTTGGAATATATTTTTTTGGAGAGAAAAACAAATATATTGAAACATTCAATTCTATTTTAGAGATTCTGTATTTAAGAAAAAATAGAATATATATATTTGGGTGAAAATAGAAATGTATATCGGAGAACCCATAAGACAAATAAGCAAGAAAATATTCTATTTTCACTATGCAAAAATGGAAATTCTCAAAGATACCACATTCATAATATCATTTTTTATGTTTACACTAACTGCTTTAACCTTATTTTTAATGAATGATAAAAGATACTTTATATCATTAGGGTTAACTAATAGACTTAAGATTTAGAGATGAATGGTGAAATAGAATTTTTAGAATGTGAAATTTATGATTCTAATAAATATATAAATAAATACTTAAAAATAGTTCCAAACATAATTTTTAATTTTCAAAAAGAATTAAAAAAAAACGAAATTTCAAAAAAGAAAATCAAAATAAAAATTATAAAAAGTTCGAATTTGAAAAAATATAATTCGAAACCATAATTTTTTTATTTAAATAATAATTTATTATATATGTAGAAAACAAAAGTATAAGAGTATTTGCCACTTAATGGAAAAAATATTTTCCCACCCCAAACGATTGGATTGTTAAGATAATGATTAATGAGCACGTGGTCCCAGGACCGGATCTCTGAGGTTATAAATAAGAACTTTGATAAAAAAAATTTTTTTAATAATTAGAAAACTTATATTTGTTTATACAACTCCCAAAAAAATTGGGAACAAAATCATATATTTATCCAGATCGGCCATGCGTGGTCCATTGGAGTTGGAAACAAGAAGCTTAAGAAAAGAGTCATTGAAATAAAAGAAATAAGTCAAATCCACCGGTTTTGTCTCGTCAACGTTCTACGTGCATGAAAATCTTGCTTTGATTTCCTAACCGCCACTTATTATTATATATGATTGATTGTCATCGGTCAAGTCAACCTTTAATTCATTCGTCAAAACATGACCGTTTGCTATTTAAGATTTAACTAGGTCAAGACAAGCGCAGGGTGAGAATCAGGGTGAGACGATTACTAAACCACAAAAGTTACATAATAATTCATGATATATATATATATATTGTTACATAATAATACATTTTAAATCTAAAAGGTAGTAAATGGATATCTATAGTAGAATAAAAGTACGTCAATACTAATCTCGAATCACGTAAAAAAATTGATTTTAATTACTTTTACCTTCAAACTCTAATTGTTGACATGATCAAGATGACTCCAAACACCAATCTACTATATAATGCTTCTTCCGTTTCAGTTTAATTGCTATTGTAAAATAAATTTTTCATTATAAAATAACTGTCATTTTAGAATTTTAATAAAAAAATTATTAACTTTATATGATATATGACTATTTATATTTCAGTTTATTTTTCTATTGGTTTAAATATGATATTAATGTATCATTAAAGATATTTTTGTTTAGAAAATATACAACTTTTTTTTTTAATTTGTGTTTACAAATTTAAACCAACAATTAAAATGAAACATTTTATCAAAAAAATTAAAATGATACAGAGAGAGTACAATACAATGCTTTTAACTTTTAAGTAGTACCAATGGCATTATTCATAATTAGTCTAGTGAAAAATGGTAGTTATAAATGTTGGCTGAGAAAACATGAGAAAGCGACATATCATCAAATGACACAGCTGTAACTAAAATAAAAGCAAGAATAGTTTTAAAAATTGCTTCTCCTTTTTCAATTATAAATAGTATGTTGTAAATATTAATGAATATGAATATGTCTATATAATATGCTATTTAGTTTGATGTAAACCATGGTCCAAAGAATATTAAGAACCGATAAACTAGAACAGAAATATTTATTCAGCTGTAGCAATGTATTAATGAACATGCTTGTATGGCTAACTGTATGATCAATTAGAACAGTTCATAAATTATATTTTCAACTCATATTTTTGTGTTCTTTCTCCAGACCAAGTTACACATTTGAACATTTAACAATTTCTTACGTTTGTATTTGACTGGTTTATGATTATGAGGGTTTTCTAGTGTGTTGTTTATGATTCTTTATAGTGGTCTAAATGATTATATAAAGCGATGAGGACAGTATAATAATAACGTGGGATTATTCTTTAATGAATCATAGTATTAATGATAAGTTGACTTTATATGAACCGGTTTAAGAGCATCTCCAAAAGAAACTCTATAACTCTAAATATAGAGTTTTTTGCTCTCCAAAAAGGAATTTCAAAACTTCAAATTTGAAGTTTTGAAGAGTGAAACTCCAAATATAGAGTTTCACTTTTCAAAACTTCAAATTTGAAGTTTCATCTTTTTATTTGCATTTTGATCCTTACAATTATACATCATATTTATAATTCTTTAATATTTTTTGTTTATTGTTTTAATCCTTAAAACTTTTATATCTCATAAATATTTTAAATTTGTTTTATAAATTTAATTTTTACACATGAAATTAAATAAAAAAATTTAAAACAAGATTTATAATATTTTAAAACTAGAATTAAACAACAAGAATATTACAAAAACCATAATACAAACTTATTAAAAAGACACATGAAGACATAATTATTACTCGAATTTAAATATTATAACAACACTAATAGTATGGTAAATTTGCTCCGGAACCTCCAAATTCTCCAAAATATTGTCCAAACAAATTTTGTGTAACCAAAGATGATTGTTGTTGTTGCTCTTGACGCATTTTTCGTATGATTCTTTTTTGTTCATATCGAATGTATTCACGAATATTAACATCATTGATAGAAGCTAAGTTTTTTAGCAATATTTTATTTTCCTCTTTTACTTCTTTAAAAGCTAACTTTTTTGCTTCATTTTGCAGTCGTAATTCAATCATCTCATGACCTTTTTCCTTGCTTGTTGTACTTTCGTTTAAAAGATCAAGGATTTTTTCGTTTGATGATATCAAACTATCAGTAGCCATATTGTGAGGATATCCGATTTCAACAATTTTTGGCTCATAATCTACAAATAAAAATAAAGAGAATCATTTCTTACTTCGAAATGCACTAGTTGATCATATATGGGAACATTATGGAAATAATTTTATGGAATAATGTAATATTTGCTTGCAGTTTAATATTTAATTATGTACTTTTATTTATAGTTTTATATTTTAGTGTAAGATTTTTTTAATTAATATTTCTGTAATATTTATATATATGTACTAGTTATTTATAGAAGTTTTATGAATTTACATCAACTATGACAAATATAAGGACCATAGTGTAAAATATAAATAATTTTGAAGTTAGGTTTGAAGTTTTACTTTTGGAGAAGAACACATTGAAACTTCAAATATAGAGTTTTTGAAACTTCAAAATAGAGTTTCTTTTTGGAGATGCTCTAAGGGCATAATCTAGTAATTTAAGGGCATCAGCTGGTTTAGTTGTTATTAACATACAAAAGCAAGGTTATTCTTTCTCAATCTTCCTCAATTAATAAATACTCCCTCTGTTTTCTTTTATATGTCGTTATAAATACTTTCACACAGATTAATGCACTAAGTGTATTTCCTTTCTTATCCTTCATTAATTGATTATTTTGTATACTAAAGCACGTGAAATAGAATAAATATAGGGTAACCATAGTCTTTTGTCACTATCATTTGCATTGTTTTCTGAAATACGACAAGTATATTGAAACATTTTTTTCTCTCCAAAACGTCTTTTAAAACAGAACGGAGGGAGTAAGGGACAATGATATAAAAAATTTCATTAAAAATTAATTCATTTTTAAATATAACTATATTTAGTAACTAATACAACGGCTTTTAGGGTCACCAAACAAATCTAAAAGTAGAAAGACATTTTTTGTCTCTTTCAAAAAGACATCTTTTGTCACTTTCAAAAAGAGAATTTTGTCATATATTGAGGAGAAGAAACTAAGCCTAATTTTCACATGTAGAATTTTAACAAACTAACAATAACTGTTAAAATTGACAAAAAGAAAACAAAAACTGTTAAAATATTTCTCAAATAAAAAAGACCAAATTTAGTTCAAAAAAAATAAAAATAAAAAAAGACTACGTCCTTGTTTCAACCAACCTTATTCAAATCCGATAGAATGAACGTTGTTAAGAAAATAAGAAAAAATACATATATTTGGTTGTGTATATACATATAAGGTACCTGCGGCGGCAGCACCAACAACGTCGTTTCTGGAGTCCGCAATGTTTGGAATAAGCCTTGTCTGAAATTGGGGACGAGAAGAGTAGAAATCGGCGAGAGACAAATTGATGCAGCGCATTTCAATGTCCGAGAGCACTGTTCCGACATCTGTTACAACACCCACATTGACTTCGGTTTTCCTATTGTTCTGCCCTCTGCTAAGTTCCACCAAGATGAAGATAGATATGAAGAAGACCAAAAGGCTCTTGTTTCTCTTCATCGTTCTACCTTTCGTTTACCAAAAGTATTGAAGTTTTTGTTTCCTCTTTTTTTGAGATGAATGTGCTTAAGGATGGGAATTAATGGACTATCCGTTGGTATGTACGGATACGGTGATATTATTTAATAGGTTTATGAGTTTCTGTTGACCTCGTTTAGAGCACTTCATCCCAAAGATGTAAAGAAAGTTCTTAAAATAGTAAAATAAAAATAATTATTAAATATTAGTTGGGTATTTCAAAACTTTAAAACTCTGTAACCCAATAGTTTCAAAATCTTTCTTTTTAAAATAAAACATTAACATGCAATTTTTTCATCTGTGATTCTTAAGTTGAATCATCTCTTAGGCCATCCACAATAGTTAGAGTCGATAATGAGTTTTTTTAATGAGTATTTTATTAAACAAATGCCAATAATCACTAAAAATATAACTAATGCAATAATTGTTTACTAAGAAGATGCCATGTATTCTAAAAGTCTCTCAAGCATTTGTTGAAGTCTCTCCGGGAACAATCGACTCTTTGTTTCTCTCTCCATTTTCCTCCACTTTTTGTTTTTTTTTTCTGAATTTTATATTCATTAGGCACTTGCTTAGGTATCTCGCGCATGTTCTTAGAGCACTAGTAGTGGTAGTATCTAAGACAGTTTCTTAAGCAATATATATGCTTGTGAGAGACCATTTAAACACTTATCATTTTATTATTTGTTCAATTTTGTTTTTGATTTAAAAATTAATTAGATAATTAAACTGTATAAAACATAATAGTATTATAGTAGAGAAAAAACTCTTGTGGTCTCTTGACAGATGATGATGCCCTTAGAACATGGGCAGAGGCAGGCTCTGATCCAATCTCTCACAATTATTATAATAATAAAATCGAGTACGAAATGTAGAAAGAGAATAAAAATTAACTTTCTGACAGTTGAGAAACTTAAGCCAACGTGTTTATTTCTTATTAACTTAGAGCATGAGCATCAGTGAACCCCCCTTTGGGGTTCATCTTCTTAATTTTTTATTATTAAATTTTTTATTTTTTTCATTTTGATTTTTTTTTTTTTAAAAAAAAAAAAAAAAAATTGACCAATCGCGGGCTGCCACGTGTCGTGGTGCCCGCGCTACAGTGATGAACTTTAGGAGAGAGGGTATCATGCAGAAGAGGTGAGAAGGGGTGAGTTCATCACTTTTGCTTTTTTTAATATTTTTTTTTTTTCGTAAAACGTGTGAACCTCCCCCTTGAACCTCCAATGCTCTTGCTCTTAGTTTTCTTTTGTTTTGAATTTTAATTACAAAAATAAATGATATAATTATTATATACATCAGGTACTAATAAGAAGGTATCTACCACTAATGATGCTCTTATATATCTAATATTCATGACAAAACGTAGCATATTTAACCACTAACATGTCGTGGCAAAATCAGAGCTTTCAGCCACATTAAGATACAATTTGAAATTGGTATGAACGTATAACCCCACATTTTCTTTTTGTGGCTTTTAGTTCATACAACAAAAAAATTGGCTTACAACCACGAAATTTGGCTTATAGCCACGAAAAACCATGGCTATAGCCGATTATTTTATTAGTGTGTTGTTCTGATCATCACTCTTTTTGTGACGAATACAATGCTTCAGTTTATTGATTTTTCTTCCTCTCCACTTGTTTATTTCTTGAAAGTTGAGCTGAATCACAGCCGCCTAAATGTCAAATTTACTATACGTACAAATGTAACGAAAACAGAATCTCAAACATACCAAACTTGTCTTTAACTTTAGTTTTGTGTGCTTAACTTTAGTCTCCAAGTCCAAGGCATAAATCAAGAGATAGACATGACACATCTTACGATAATGCAATGTAAATTATTACATGTTTGTTGTAGCCATGAAGGTGGCTCGGAAGTCCAAACAATCCACCATTGTGCATCTGCTGCTGATCGAGTACATGGAGTTCAAGGTTTTCATACGATTTGGGACTAAAACTGATGTTTTTCAAACACATGACCAGGCCAAGAACACTGCCAGACACGTTTGAAAGACTTCATGAGACGATTAATTATTTCCATAAACAAAGCTGTCTGTGTGGTAACAACAAGGTTGTGAGGAATAGTTTTGAAACATCTTTTTTTTATTAAGACGACTTGTGTTATCTTAACCATATCACCATGTCACAAGATACACAATCCAGAAGAATGGCTAACATCAGAGATCACATAACCTAAACCTAAACTCAAAGATAAGTTTGTTTAAGATATGAAAAAAAAAACAAAAGCAAGAGAATGTCTTAGGTAACCAAAGCAAGTTCAGCGCTCAACCCGGAGAGCCACAACCGGAAATGTGTTGAGGATCACCCCACTATTCTCTCTTGAGGTTCTCCAAACAGTCTTGATGTTCCCATTCACACCATACCCATCAGGAAGCTCTTCCGCACTTCCTTTGTATGGTCCATATTTATAGAATAATGTTACATCTTGTGGCCAATTGGTGAACACAATTGAGTTCCCACTCACACCACACCCATCAGGAAGCTCTTTAGCCGAGAATGAGACATTTCCCAAGCGTGCAATAACCAAAACACGGTCTCCCAAATCACTGACCTTGACCCATTTACCAGCCTCCTCATCTAGCCTGCTAACGTTACATGTGAACCGGTTAAAATCGAAGTCCCCAGACGGTACCATTACCTCAACCAGGAAAAGCTCATCGTCGCCAGATGGAACCAGAAAGTTTAAACCACTTTGTGGTAAGGGCATCAGGTCAGTCACCTCCAGCGAATGAGGGTCGATACCAACAACGGTTCTTCTGCTAAGAAAAGATACGTAAAATCGACCTCTGAAAGTGACCACATTCGAGCATAAAGTCTCTGAGAGTTTCTCAAACCGTTTCCACTTCATTTCCACACTTGTTAACACCATTAGCTTTCCATAATAGTAGTTGAGAAGCACAACGAATTCTCCTCCACGTCCTTCCTTGTAGAGCGGAAGAAACGCAACACCTCTGTAATCTTTAAGTTCCCAACCAAACATTCTGTACTGATGGCCTAGAGGAAAGATCTGGCAATCATTCATCTTCATGAAGGTTGGGTCAGATCCTTGAATCTTCACCTTCACTGAGCACTGAATAGAACATGGAAGCTCCTCTGACTCATCTCGTCCTATCCCTCCAAAGAAATACTCGGAAGGCGACTCAGCAGTAAGAGCTGGGACTCTGAAGAGGAAATAAGGGATCTTCCCGAGGATGTACGAGCCTTCTTCGTTTGTCTCGAGAGAGAGCTTATCGAAAGTGGGAAGAGAGTAACTGGAGCGTAAAAGGCAAGATGGAAAGGGAAACGTGGATCGCCACGAGGTGCAAACAGAGCGAGCATGAACAATATCGAAACAGTTCACATTGTCGGTGATAATCTCAAGTAGCTCTTTAGGGAGCTGAGACCAGTCTGGCAATAACGCTGATGATCTCTTCTTTTTAGCGGCAGGTTCTTCCATGTTTGGTAATGGAAACATACTGTTATTTTCGAAACTTGAACCCTAAACCCTAGAAAAGTAAAGAAGCCTAAAACCAGATAAAAGAGAAAGATATGTGTAAACACTTTTTAAACTGTGATGCTCTTCATGCGGTAACGACTTCTCTGAGTTCTTTTCCGTAACGGTCCGATTTTGAAAACCAACGAAAAATAAAGAAGAGATTGGTTGACCGAGATAATTGTTTCTTAGTTTGTGAACGATTCAAGTGGGAGAAAATCTCAATTTCTATTTTCTACAGATTTTTGGGATTACTACAACGGTGGAGATTGGTTAACTTCTCACAAACGTAATTTCCTTTTATTGAAGGAAACTTTCAGAAAACTTTTTAGCAAAAAAAAGAAAAAAAACTTTCAGAAATTGATTAACTAGGAAATTTCCTAAAAATGGAAAACCTTATTGTTGTTCATCTATATATATATATATAGTTGGCTTTTTTCCTTCTTCTCATAAGTGACATGAGGGGTTTTCAACACGTGTTATCCATATTTTTTTTTTACATTTTAGGTCATTCTTCTTTAGATTATTGCAATTTTGCCAAGTATTTTCTAATGATGCACTATCTAATTTTTTCGCACTAATTGTTATCGTATGAAGTTTGATAATCTATTTTATTGTTCACAAAAATTCAAGATGAATAAAAAAATAGAAATTTATTTTACATATTTAAATTATCCACAACTAAAAATAACATAAACTTTTGTTATTTTATTACTTTTTACCATTTTCTATTATTTAATTTACAAATTATATATTTATTTAACTATTAAAAATATAAAATGACCAAACTAATAAGAAGAAATTAGAATGCAATATATAATCTAAACATAAAACTTCCACGGTCATTTAAAAAGAGAGCAAAATACCATATTAAAACTAACTCAATAAATGTTTGAAGCTGAAAAAAAGTCAACAAAAAAGATAACATATCTCATCTTACCATAGAATGTCTTGGCTAAAATAAGCAGATGTCACAAAAAGGTAAAAAAGATAAAATATGAGACAAATCAATCTCCGGAACACAAAGGATCATGATCAAGCACCAGCGCAAAAAGCCAAAAAAGCGGATCAGAGAAATAATAATTATCAGAAGAACAAAGTCACCACGAAACAAAAAGACGCATGTCTAAAGCACCGGAAGCACAACCACCAGCTAAAAGATAAGGAACACTTCACAAACTAAACAAGCACATACAAAGCGTCCATGCCAGCGAAGAACCACAAAACTCTGAATAGAAGAAACCAAAGCTCCAAAAGACTAACTCATCACACCTACACCAAGAGATACATGAGAAGAAGATAAATAATCTGAGCGGGAGAGAATGGAAGCCAACCACCGAGAAACTAAAGCTTAAGCTTGAGAACATAAATAACCTTCTAAGTGCACAAAGCATATATAGAGAAAAACACTATCTAAACCTGGAGTAGCAAATATGGCAAAAGGGAGAGCCACCAAAGACGTGATCAGCGATGAAAGGTGCAACGAGATGAGAGAAAAAAAGAGATAAAAATAGACAAAATGAAATCAATAAACCGTGGAGCCATCATCGAGCTATGAAAAAAAGCATAGAAGTAAGATCACCAAAAACCAGATTTTAAAAACCAAGACGAGCAGAGACTATCGACGGCAAACCAACGACGAGGAAAACAACATCAATGACAACTAAACTCTGACTCAACCCAATGAGAATGCAGTTTTATAATTACCTTAGCCAAAATCTAAGGAAAAAGAGGATTAATATTGACCGAAATAACATACAACACCGTAAGAAACAACTGCACAACATGGAACTAATATGTTTGATCTATAATAAATACCAGATAATATTGGCTGACCCACACCCGTCCCGCTCAATATAATCTCGCCCCGAACCCGCACCCGCGATTTAAAAATTTCAAATGGTTCAACCCGCACCCGCCCCGCGGTGGGTCAAACGAGGCGGGGCCCGCGGGGAATGATTCAAATTTCCAGCTCTACACATAGGTGAGTTTTTTTTTCCATTGATGGTGAGAAGCACTGCACACTAGAAAAGTAAACAAAATACATAGATGATGACGGCTCAAGATCAAACAATATTCTGCGCGAAGCGCGGACACCCCCTGGTTTACCATAAATTCAAGTTTAATGGCTTTTGAAAATTAAACGCCCTTATGTTTCTTATGGTTAATACTATATAAAAAAAATTAAAATTAAGAAAGTTTCTGGAAGCTCACTGGTTAATACTTATGGTTAAACCACTAGACTAAGGGTTCATTAATATTTTTACACCAGGAGGGGGGATTAAAAGCTACGAGAAACATGGGTATTTACATCATATTGAAAATAATTATCAAATATGTTTTTGTGGTTCTGCAAAATTTGTATTCTATGGGAACTGAATCCCAAGTATAAAGTAAACAACACTAAATAACCTCTTCGTCGATAGTTTGCAAACAAAAAATAAAATACTGTAATATTCATTGGTTGTACAATCTATTTTAATATTTGAATGTTAGTAAAATAGTTATATATATGGATTTTGAAATACGAAACAAAGATGAAAGATTGCTCATACAATAATAGGGTAAATGGTCATTTGATATCCAACATATTGTAATATGTTCAATTTATACTCGATTTATATGGTCGTGCTAAACTTTAAAAAAAATTCAAATAACATACCTAATGTTTATTTTTTTAGTCAAATCATACTTTGGTTATCATACCACATCATATAATTTTGCTGATTTGGATGTTACGCTAACTAATTTTATTGACAAAAATGCCACATGTATATGTGGTATCTTCGTCAGTAAAATTAGATGACGTAGCATCTAGATCATCAAAATTAGATGATGTGTCAGCTGATGTAGCGACTAGGGTTTGATTTGGCCAATAAAATAAATGTTAGATATGTTATTTGAAATTTTTTAAAGTTCGGGTATGTTTTATTACGACTATATATATCGGATATGAATTGAACATATCACGATATGTTGGGTATGAAATGACCGTTTTCCCATCATACTATATTTTTAAAATATCTCATCATTATCTGAAAGTTTTCAATATATGGAACTCAATCCAAAAATACAGTGTAAATTTTAAATACACACTTAATCGACCATTGTATCAAGTAAGATTCTTCATTTTTATGCAATTATATTATAAGAAGAAAATCAGATGAAACTATAACTATAATGTATGAATGCTAAATAAACACTTAATCAACCATTGAATCTTTCTTTTTCTACCTCGAAGCGGTTCATTTTTCGCCGAAATCTCTTCTAATCTAGTACTGTTATGACCAAAATGGTGGTAGTAACCACACCAGAAAAGAAGAGAATTCTCCGGAAAAAGAATCGCTTCGAGGTAAATTGAAAGGTATGACCTGGAACCACTAAAGTTTGCCAAAGATTAAGCACAGCTGGTGAAATTTGTAAAAAGAGAAAATTTTGATAGGAGAGAGTAAGATGTGTTGGAGAAGAAGAGAGAAAGAGATAGATATATATAGCACCAAAAAATAAAGACGGTCTTATCAGCACGCTATGTTCAATGTTTCTGTTTGTTAAGTTTTTTTTTCTTTTGACTATCTTTGTATTTTGCCAACTTTTGTATTTGTTTCCTCTATATACACATACCTGATATACCAACAAATTCTTTCACATCTTTTCTCTAATATTTTCCTTTTGTAATTTATTATTACATTGTATTATGATAGTACATACAAAAACATATTTTCTATATTCTACAAATTATTTTAACCCATTTTCCTATATTTTATGCTTAATTATTCAGTTGTATTTTAATAAAATAAAACAACAAACTGAAAGTTGGTTCCAACAATCGAAAGTTGAAAACATGATGCATAGCTTTATAGCGGAGTCAGTATCTTTCACTTCTACATAGATAAAGAAAGAGTTATTCTTGGGTTCACCCCCTAGGGTGAACCTCTAGTTTCACCAACCAATAGGATTTCGTTATTTCAATTTTGATATCTTTTAGAAAAGGAAACAAAATATTGTTAAGATATATTATGTTTTTAAAATAAAAAGGTTAAAAAATTAGAAAAAAATAGTAGTTAGAGAAAAACGAATTTTAAAAAAATAATATTTTTATTGTCGTCAGCAAAACACTAACCCCTAAATCCTAATCCCTAAACCCTAAATCATAAACCCTATAAACCCTTGGGCAAACTCTAAACCCTTGGATAAATCATACTCTAAATCAAAAACACTAAATCCTAAAATCCTCAACCCTAAACCCTAAACATTTGAGTGTTTAGTGTTTTTGATTTGAAGTTTATGATTTATCCAAGGGTTTAGGGTTTACCCAAGGGTTTAGGATTTAGGGTTTAGAGATTAAGGATTAGGATTTAGGGTTTAGTATTTTGCTGAGGATGTTAAAAATATATATTTTTAATTACTACTTTTTTTTTAATTTACTTATTTTTACCTTTTTATTTTAAAAATATAATATAACTTATAGCTTGAGAAAATATTTTGTTTCCTTTTTAAAAAAAATTTGAATATGAAATAACACAATCCTATTGGTTGGTGAACCTAGAGGTTCACCTTAGGGGGTGAACCTAAGAATAAGTCATAAAAAAATAATGACAATTTTTTCTGGTTGTATTATATATACAATAAGCATCTCTATTTTTATCTCACAAACTTTATGTAATGAACAACTGTATTTATATCATATTGAAAATTTATATCAATCATTTTATTAATTTGCAAAATTAGTGTCATGTGGTATCCAATCTCAAAACCTTAATGTAAAATAAGAAATAAAAATTGGTCCGTAATTGGATCAAATGAGCTTCCACATTTATTATAAGACTAGGTCCTGTGCAGAGTGAGAGTAGATTTAAAGATATTATCACTGAATTTGTAGATATTATAAAATTAAAAGTCATAGAAAAATATTATATGTTATAAAGTATTGCTTCCACAATCGAACAATACTCACCTTCACTCTCCACATACATTTAAAGGGTTTTAAGTCGGCAACGGAGTTAAAACAATTGTTGTGATTACTAGAATGTAAAGCTAAAAGTGTTTTGAGAAGGAGACAATTGTGAGGAGATGTAGAATAACACCTCTAGTATTTATATATGAAAGGCTCCTAGATATAGGCTATGCGTGATATCATTAATTACGAAATGATATTTCAGTATTCAAAATAAGGCGCGAATATATTACTTGCCATGTTACATAGCAGTGGGATATGTTTGCTAAAGTAAAATAGGAATGCTACATTCGATCTGGTCAGAACAATTAAGAGTAAGAATGAAATATGGACGATTACATATTTGTTTTCACTTTGTCGTGATGATATCGTATCAATCAGCAAAGAAAACATATCCGTCAAAGGCCATATATAGAAAGCTCCTCTTTTCACATCCATCATGTGTTGTCACGTAATTCTCGGTGATTGGCAATAATTTATTTCATCCGTGATCGACAGTTCACATTTGATTCAGGAATTATGGCAAATAACGTATCAACGTATTTAAGTAGCGTGCCTTTGATGCTCAGTATTGACACAAAACTATAATAAAACGATCTCCAATGGTATATTACATTTATAATTATGGAAATGATAAATCATGGTTAACGTGTACGAATATTTGAAATTGTAATCGACCTCTGAAAAAATATATTGGACGTATTAAAAATGGGGACGTATTAAAAAAGTTCTTGAACTTTCTCATATAAAAATTCTTAAATTAGTCATATAAAAATGTGATTTTGCGATTAAGAAATTTATATTGAATTTATATATATGTAGTAAAAAATGTTCCAAAAATAATATATATATATGTTGGCTACCTATATAGAAAATGCTATATGATGCATGATAATGAAATAAACTATGAAGAATCTCTGCTTATCCCGTAATGAAATAGTTGCGTATATTCAAAGCTGCTTACGTTTAAACAATGAAAGCGTATGTAGTTTCCATGTAGGTATGCATTTTGTTAGTCAACGTTTAAGCATTAAATGTTAGGGTGGTAAGGTTATTTATTTTTTTAGTCACGAATCTAATAGTATATCTCGTTTTTGTAATGTAATGAGCAATAGCAAATATCGTAATTAATCTAGTTAACTAAGGGTTCTTGCATATATCATGTGAGAGAGCTTGTGGAGCTGCCACATACGAAATGGCATTGTTGAAATAAACACATGAAGTAAAGGTTAGTTCTTTATAATGCTCTTCAAATAATAATAAGGGGATTTGCATATATAAGATAAAAAAAAATAGTAACACAATTTGGGAAGATACAAATTATTGTAATAGTTGAAAGGATGTTCAGTTAAATAAATTATAAAATGTGTGAAATACCTTACTCACGGAAACCCTAAACATCATAATAATTTAAGAATTACATTAAATTCATATATGGTTTCGATTCCTCATTATTTTATGTAAATCCTAAACCCTAAACATTATAACTACACATGTTCTGGTTTTTTACTTCGTTGAAAAAAGACAGACAAACATATATAATTTATTTATTGATGATGCAATATCTTTTGTTTTGTAAGTTACAGTAAACTAATATTAGGTGTTTATTATTCTGTAAAAAATTTATTCTAAAGACTATAATGTAAAACAACACTAAATAAACTCTTCATACAAATGTAACGAAAACAGAATCTCAAACATACCAAACTTGTCTTTAACTTTAGTTTTGTTTGCTTAACTTTAGTCTCCAAGTCCAAGGCATAAATTAAGAGATAGACATGACACATCTTACGATAATGCAATGTAAATTATTACATGTTTGTTGTAGCCATGAAGGTGGCTCGGAAGTCCAAACAAGCCACCGTTGTGCATATTCTGCTGATCAGTTAGATGGAGTTCAAAGTTTTCATATGATTTGGGACTAAAACTGATTTTTTCAAACACATGCTAGGTCAAGAACACTGCCAGACACGTTTGAAAGAGTTCATAAGACGATTATTTCCATATAAAGCTGTGTGTGTGGTAACAGCAAGGTTGTGAGGAATAGTTTTGAAACATTTTTTTATTTATTAAGACGACTCGTGTGATCTATATCACCATGTCACAAGATGCACAATCCAGAACAATGGCTAACATCAGAGATCACATAACCTAAACCTAAACTCAAAGATAAGTTTGTTTAAGATATGAAAAAAAAACAAAAGCAAGAGAATGTCTTTGGTAACCAAAGCAAGTTTAGCGCTCAACCCGGAGAGCCACAACCGGAAATGTGTTGAGGATCACCCCACTATTCTCTCTTGAGGTTCTCCAAACAGTCTTGATGTTCCCATTCACACCATACCCATCAGGAAGCTCTTCCGCACTTCCTTTGTATGGTCCATATTTATAGAATAATGTTACATCTTGTGGCCAATTGGTGAACACAATTGAGTTCCCACTCACACCACACCCATCAGGAAGCTCTTTAGCCGAGAATGAGACATTTCCCAAGCGTGCAATAACCAAGACACGGTCTCCCAAATCACTGACCTTGACCCATTTACCAGCCTTCTCATCTAGCCTACTAACGTTACATGTGAACCGGTTAAAATCGAAGTCCCCAGACGGTACCATTACCTCAACCAGGAAAAGCTCATCGTCGCCAGATGGAACCAGAAAGTTTAAACCACTTTGTGGTAAGGGCATCAGGTCAGTCACCTCCAGCGAATGAGGGTCGATACCAACAACGGTTCTTCTGCTAAGAAAAGATACGTAAAATCGACCTCTGAAAGTGACCACATTCGAGCATAAAGTCTCTGAAAGTTTCTCAAACCGTTTCCACTTCATTTCCACACTTGTTAACACCATTAGCTTTCCATAATAGTAGTTGAGAAGCACAACGAATTCTCCTCCACGTCCTTCCTTGTAGAGCGGAAGAAACGCAACACCTCTGTAATCTTTAAGTTCCCAACCGAACATTTTGTACTGATGGCCTAGAGGAAAGATCTGGCAATCATTCATCTTCATCAAGGTTGGGTCAGATCCTTGAATCTTCACTTTCACTGAGCACTGAATAGGACATGGAAGCTCCTCTGACTCATCTCGTCCTATCCCTCCAAAGAAATACTCGGAAGGCGACTCAGCAGTAAGAGCTCGGACTCTGAAGAGGAAATAAGGGATCTTCCCGAGGACGTACGTGCCTTCTTCGTTTGTCTCGAGGGAGAGCTTATCGAAAGTGGGAAGAGAGTAACTGGAGCGTAAAAGGCAAGAAGGAAAGGGAAACGAGGATCGCCACGAGGTGCAAACAGAGCGAGCATGAACAATATCGAAACAGTTCACATTGTCGGTGATAATCTCAAGTAGCTCTTTAGGGAGCTGAGACCAGTCTGGCAATAACGCTGATGATCTCTTCTTTTTAGCGGCAGGTTCTTCCATGTTTGGTAATGGAAACATACTGTTATTTTCGAAACTTGAACCCTAAACCCTAGAAAAGTAAAGAAGCCTAAAACCAGATAAAAGAGAAAGATATGTGTAAACACTTTTTAAACTGTGATGCTCTTCATGCGGTAACGACTTCTCTGAGTTCTTTTCCGTAACGGTCCGATTTTGAAAACCAACGAAAAATAAAGAAGAGATTGGTTGACCGAGATAATTGTTTCTTAGTTTGTGAACGATTCAAGTGGGAGAAAATCTCAATTTCTATTTTCTACAGATTTTAGGGATTACTACAACGGTGGAGATTGGTTAACTTCTCACAAACGTAATTTCCTGTTATTGAAGGAAACTTTCAGAAACTTTTTAGCAAAAAAAAAAAGAAAAAAAACTTTCAGAAACTGATTAACTAGGAAATTTCCTAAAAATGGAAAACCTTATTGTTGTTCATCTATATATATATATATAGTTGGCGTTTTTCCTTCTTCTAACAAGTGACATGAGGGTTTTTCAACACGTGTTATCCATATTTTTTTTTTACATTTTAGGTCTTTCTTCTTTAGATTATTGCAATTTCGCTAAGTATTTTCTAATGATGTACTATCTAATTTTTTTCGCACTAATTGTTATCGTATGAAGTTTGGTAATCTATTTTATTGTTCACTAAAATTCAAGATGAATAAAAAAATAGAAATTTATTTTACATATTTAATTTATCCACAACTAAAAATAACATAAACTTTTGTTATTTTATTACTTTTTACCATTTTCTATTATTTAATTTACAAATTATATATTTATTTAACTATTAAAAATATAAAATGACCAAACTAATAAAAAGAAATTAGAATGCAATATATAATCTAAACATAAAACTTCCATGGTCATTAAAAAAGAGAGCAAAATACCATATTAAAACTAACTCAATGAATGTTTGAAGCTGAAAAAAAGTCAACAAAAAAGATAGCCTATCTCATCTTACCATAGAATGTCTTGGCTAAAATAAGCATATGTCACAAAAAGATAAAAAGATAAAATATGAGACAAATCAATCTCCAGAACACAAAGGATCATGATCAAGCACCAGCGCAAAAAGCCAAAAAAGCGGATCAGAGAAAGAATAATTATCTGAAGAGCAAAGTCACCACGAAACAAAAAGACGCATGTCTAAAGCACCGGAAGCACAACCACCAGCTAAAAGATAAGGAGCACTTCACAAACTAAACAAGCACATACAAAGCGTCCATGCCAGCGAAGAACCACAAAACTCTGAATAGAAGAAACCAAAGCTTCAAAAGACTAACTCATCACACCTACACCAAGAGATACATGAGAAGAAGATAAATAATCTGAGCGGGAGAGAATGGAAGCCAACCACTGAGAAACTAAAGCTTAAGCTTGAGAACATAAATAACCTTCTAAGTGCACAAAGCATATATAGAGAAAAACACTATCTAAACCTGGAGTAGCAAATATGGCAAAAGGGAGAGCCACCAAAGACGTGATCAGCGATGAAAGGTGCAACGAGATGAGAGAAAAAAGATAAAAATAGACAAAATGAAATCAACAAACCGTGGAGCCATCATCGAGCTACGAAAAAAAGCATAGAAGTAAGATCACCAAAAACCAGATTTTAAAAACCAAGACGAGCAGAGACTATCGACGGCAAACCAACGACGAGGAAAACAACATCAATGACAACTAAACTCTGACTCAACCCAATGAGAATGCAGTTTTATAATTACCTTAGCCAAAATCTAAGGAAAAAGAGGATTAATATTGACCGAAATAACATACAACACCGTAAGAAACAACTGCACAACATGGAACTAATATGTTTGATCTATAATAAATATCAGATAATATTGGCTGACCCACACCCGTCCCGCTCAATATAATCTCGCCCCGAACCCGCACCCGCGATTTAAAAATTTCAAATGGTTCAACCCGCACCCGCCCCGCGGTGGGTCAAACGAGGCGGGGCCCGCGGGGAATGATTCAAATTTCCAGCTCTACACATAGGTGAGTTTTTTTCCATTGATGGTGAGAAGCACTGCACACTAGAAAAGTAAACAAAATACATAGATGGTGACGGCTCAAGATCAAACAATATTCTGCGCGAAGCGCGGACACCCCCTGGTTTACCATAAATTCAAGTTTAATGGCTTTTGAAAATTAAACACCCTTATGTTTCTTATGGTTAATACTATATAAAAAAATTAAAATTAAGAAAGTTTCTGGAAGCTCACTGGTTAATACTTATGGTTAAACCACTGGACTAAGGGTTCATTAATATTTTTACACCAGGAAGAGGGGGGGGGATTTAAAAGCTACGAGAAACATGAGTATTTACATCATATTGAAAATAATTATCAAATATGTTTTTGTGGTTCTGCAAAATTTGTATTCTATGGGAACTGAATCCCAAGTATAAAGTAAACAACACTAAATAACCTCTTCGTCGATAGTTTGCAAACAAAAAATAAAATACAGTAATATTCATTGGTTGTACAATCTATTTTAATATTTGAATGTTAGTAAAATAGTTATATATATGGATTTTGAAATACAAAACAAAGATGAAAGATTGCTCATACAATAATAGGGTAAATGGTCATTTGATATCCAACATATTGTAATATGTTCAATTTATACTCGATTTATATGGCCGTGCTAAACTTTAAAAAAATTCAAATAACATACCTAATGTTTATTTTTTAGTCAAATCATACTTTGGTTATCATACCACATCATATAATTTTGCTGATTTGGATGTTACGCTAACTAATTTTATTGACAAAAATGCCACATGTATATGTGGTATCTTCGTCAGTAAAATTAGATGACGTAGCATCTAGATCATCAAAATTAGACAATGTGTCAGCTGATGTAGCGACTAGGGTTTGATTTGGCCAATAAAATAAATGTTAGATATGTTATTTGAAATTTTTTAAAGTTCGGGTATGTTTTATTACGACTATATATATCGGATATGAATTGAACATATCACGACATGTTGGGTATGAAATGACCGTTTTCCCATCATACTATATTTTTAAAATATCTCATCATTATCTGAAAGTTTTCAATATATGGAACTCAATCCAAAAATAGAGTGTAAATTTTAAATACACACTTAATCGACCATTGTATCAAGTAAGATTCTTCATTTTTATGCAATTATATTATAAGAAGAAAATCAGATGAAACTATCACTATAATGTATGAATGCTAAATAAACACTTAATCAACCATTGAATCTTTCGTTTTCTACCTCGAAGCGGTTCATTTTTCGTCGAAATCTCTTCTAATCTAGTACTGTTATGACCAAAATGGTGCTAGTAACCACACCAGAAAAGAAGAGAATTCTCCGGAAAAAGAATCGCTTCGAGGTAAATTGAAAGGTGTGACCTGGAACCACTAAAGTTTGCCAAAGATTAAGCACAGCTGGTGAAATTTGTAAAAAGAGAAAATTTTGATAGGAGAGAGTAAGATGTGTTGGAGAAGAAGAGAGAAAGAGATAGATATATATAGCACCAAAAAATAAAGACGGTCTTATCAGCACGCTATGTTCAATGTTTCTGTTTGTTAAGTTTTTTTTTCTTTTGACTATCTTTGTATTTTGCCAACTTTTGTATTTGTTTCCTCTATATACACATACCTGATATACCAACAAATTATTTCACATCTTTTCTCTAATATTTTCCTTTTGTAATTTATTATTACATTGTATTATGATAGTACATACAAAAACATATTTTCTATATTCTACAAATTATTTTAACCCATTTTCCTATATTTTATGCTTAATTATTCAGTTGTATTTTAATAAAATAAAACAACAAACTGAAAGTTGGTTCCAACAATCGAAAGTTGAAAACATGATGCATAGCTTTATAGCGGAGTCAGTATCTTTCACTTCTACATAGATAAAAAAAGAGTTATTCTTAA
Source organism: Brassica napus (assembly GCF_020379485.1). Lineage (NCBI taxonomy): Eukaryota > Viridiplantae > Streptophyta > Magnoliopsida > Brassicales > Brassicaceae > Brassica > Brassica napus. Next base: position 13,918,907 of record NC_063437.1, on the reverse strand, counting down.
GTTCACCCCCTAGAGGTTCACCAACCAATAGGATTTCATTATTTCAAATTCGATATCTTTTAGAAAAGGAAACAAAATATTGTCAAGATATATTATGTTTTTAAAATAAAAAGGTTAAAAAAATTAGAAAAAAATAGTAGTTAGAGAAAAACGAATTTAAAAAAATAATATTTTTATCGTCGTCAGCAAAACACTAAACCCTAAATCCTAATCACTAAACCCTAAATCATAAACCCTATAAACCCTTGGGAAAACTCTAAACCCTTGAATAAATCATACTCTAAATCAAAAACACTAAATCCTAAAATCCTCAACCCTAAACCCTAAACCCTAAACCTTTGAGTGTTTAGTGTTTTTGATTTGAAGTTTATGATTTATCCAAAGGTTTAGGGTTTACCCAAGGGTTTAGGATTTAGGGTTTAGGGATTAAGGATTAGGATTTAGGGTTTAGTATTTTGCTGAGGATGTTAAAAATATATATTTTTAATTACTACTTTTTTTTTAATTTACTTATTTTTACCTTTTTATTTTAAAAATATAATATAACTTATAGCTTGAGAAAATATTTTGTTTCCTTTTTTAAAAAATTTTGAATATGAAATAACACAATCCTATTGGTTGGTGAACCTAAAGGTTCACCTGAAGGGGTGAACCTAAGAATAAGTTATAAAAAAATAATGACAATTTTTTTCTGGTTGTATTATATATACAATAAGCATCTCTATTTTTATCTCACAAACTTTATGTAATGAACAACTGTATTTATACCATATTGAAAATTTATATCAATCATTTTATTAATTTGCAAAATTAGTGTCATGTGGTATCCAATCTCAAAACCTTAATGTAAAATAAGAAATAAAAGTTGGTCCGTAATTGGATCAAATGAGCTTCCACATTTATTATAAGACTAGGTGATAATCCGCGCCCTATGCAGAGTGAGAGTAGATTTAAAGATATTATCACTTTGAATTTGTAGATATTATAAAATTAAAAGTCATAGAAAAATATTATATGTTATAAAGTATTGCTTCCACAATCGAACAATACTCACCTTCACTCTCCACATACATTTAAAGGGTTTCAAGTCGGCAACGAAGTTAAAACAATTGTTGTGATTACTAGAATGTAAAGCTAAAAGTGTTTTGAGAAGGAGACAATTGTGAGGAGATGTAGAATAACACCTTTAATATTTATATATGAAAGGCTCCTAGATATAGGGTATGCATGATATCATTAATTACAAAATGATATTTCAGTATTCAAAATAAGGCGCGAATATATTACTTGCCATGTTACATAGCAGTGGGATATGTTTGCTAAAGTAAAATAGGAATGCTACATTCGATCTGGTCAGAACAATTAAGAGTAAGAATCAAATATGGACGATTAGATATTTGTTTTCACTTTGTCGTGATGATATCGTATCAATCAGCAAAGAAAACAAATCCGTCAAAGGCCATATATAGAAAGCTCCTCTTTTCACGTCCATCATGTTTTGTCACGTAATTCTCGGTGATTGGCAATAATTTATTTCATCCGTGATCGACAGTTCACATTTGATTCAGGAATTATGGCAAATAACGTATCAACGTATTTAAGTAGCGTGCCTTTGATGCTCAGTATTGACACAAAAATATAATAAAACGATCTCCAATGGTATATTACATTTATAATTATGGAAATGATAAATCATGGTTAACGTGTACGAACATTTGAAATTGTAATCGACTTCTGAAAAAATATATTAGACGTATTAAAAATGTGGACGTATTAAAAAAGTTCTTAAACTTTCTCATATAAAAATTCTTAAATTAGTCATATAAAAATGTGATTTTGCGATTAAGAAATTTATATTGAATTTATATATATGTAGTAAAAAATGTTCCAAAAATAAAATATATATATGTGGGCTACCTATATAGAAAATGCTATATGATGCATGATAATGAAATAAACTACGAAGAATCTCTGCTTATCCCGTAATGAAATAGTTGCGTATATTCAAAGCTGCTTACGTTTAAACAATGAAAGCGTATGTAGTTTCCATGTAGGTATGCATTTTGTTAGTCAACGTTTAAGCATTAAATGTTAGGGTGGTAAGGTTATTTATTTTGTTAGTCACGAATCTAATAGTATATCTCATTTTTGTAATGTAATGAGCAATAGCAAATATCGTAATTAATCTAGTTAACTAAGGGTTCTTGCATATATCATGTGAGAGAGCTTGTGGAGCTGCCACGTACGAAATGACATTGCTGAAATAAACATATGAAGTAAATGTTAGTTCTTTATAATGTTCCTCAAATAATAATAAGGGGATTTGCATATATAAGATAAAAAAAAATAGTAACACAATTTGGGAAGATACAAATTATTGTAATAGTTGAAAGGATGTTCAGTTAAATAAATTATAAATTGTGTGAAATACCTTACTCACGGAAACCCTAAACATCATAATAATTTAAGAATTACATTAAATTCATATATGGTTTCGATTCCTCATTATTTTATGTAAATCCTAAACCCTAAACATTATAACTACACATGTTCTGGTTTTTTACTTCGTTGAAAAAAGACAGACAAACATATATAATTTATTTATTGATGATGCAATATCTTTTGTTTTGTAAGTTACAATAAACTAATATTAGGTGTTTATTATTCTGTAAAAATTTTATTCTAAAGACTATAATGTAAAACAACACTAAATAAACTCTTCATTGATCATCAGATTAAATGGACTTCCACTTTTTGTATATAGTTTGCATGCATTAGTTGAAAATAAAATGGCATAATATTTAGATCTCAATTCATGCAATCTAATCCGATCCACATAGACTAGGCCCAAAATTGACCATCGATCCTTACTCGAACATTCCGAGATTAACGTTCAAAGAGCCATCATCTCGAGAGCACGTATTAGAGACAAAGTCGCTGACATCGGTAGTTGAAAGGGATCCTTATTAGGGAAAAAGTGTCCCACATCGATAGTTGAAAGAGATCTAGTAATATATAAGATAGATGAACCAATCCAATTATCACCAATTAGTTTTAACTTTGAAGCTCATCTAGCTTAACATGGTATTACAGCCCGATCCATGCAATCCAACCCGATCCACATTGACTCAGTCTAAAGTTGGTCCTCGATCCTTGTCCGAACATTCCGAGGTCGATGGTCAAAAAGCCATCATCTCGAGCGGACATATTAGAGACAGAGTCCCCCACATCTATAGTTGGAGTAGATCCATAGTCATACATAAGATAGATTGACCAATCCACTTATGCCGTAAAAGAAAAGGAACAAGTGCAATTTCAAAAAAATGAAAGTTGCACTTATTTATGAAAGATGTCTATATTCATGGATACCTTACACTAGGGGTTTGAAAACTTGAAGATAGCTATAAAATAGCTAGTCTGTGTTCAGTTGTGGTTCGCCCTAGTTTGAAAAAGCTCCCAGGCACGAGTCTTTAGGCGTCGTCCGCCGTTCCTCTTCCCGGCGCCATCGGCAACTGAGCTCGCCGGCGTCGCCGCTGGTCTCTCTCCCACTCTTCATCTACTTCGTCGTCTGTTTGGTTTCATGTCGTCATTTTATTTCATCGTCTTAGTCAATTTTGGCCTCCTCGCCACCACTGCTACTCCCACTCCTCCCATCTCCGCCATCTCTCTAGCTCCTCTGTTCCTCGGCGCCGCACCTCTCTGTCCAAGCGGAACCAACAGATCCACTCATCCCGAGCGTAGACTCGCCAGATCTGTTCGGTTCCGCATCTCCAAAGCGCCTTCATCATTCCACGCCGCTTCAGATCCCTTAATCTACGTCCTTTCTCCGTTCTGCTGCTCCCCAGCCTCGTCCGACTCCGCCGCTTTTCATTGCTGTTCCGACTCAGACTCCTCCACCACAGCGGTGAACCTTCGCCGGTCTGGGCGAGGAGGCGGCTCTCTGTCGTGTAAAATCGATTCTTCTACAGTTCGGAGTCGAGATCCGCCCACCACCTCCGGCTACAACCATCACCTCTCACCAAACTTCGTCAACAACCTTGCTGGTCTTGATAATGTCGGGAATGTACCCATCGAGGCAACACCGACTCACCAAGGCCTCTATGGAGACAAGATTTACCGAGTAGATCTTTTGCCATCTCCGACAACTGCAAGGTCATGTGTTGATGTTAGGCTCGTACCACCTCCTGTCACCCACCGCAGATCCTCCATTAGCTCCGTCTTTCAACGCAGTACAGATTTGCGGTTTAGCTTAGGTTTCAATGAGAGTTATGGGTATCGATACGGTAATATCAGTGTCCTCTTTCTCAGCCTGACCTCAGCCCCACCCCACCGTTGAAGATCAGCAAGAGCATCTTATCGCCTCCTACCCTTGTAGAGACCTCGACCCCTATGTCCACACTGCCTCATCTCATAACAGATCCAAACGCTCGACCACACAATCCACACAGGAAAGATGTTGATGCCTTGTTGCAAAGTTTTGATTTGATTAAATATTTTTGGTTCTCGTACGGTAATGCCAAAGTCCAAAGGCTTGGATCGGTTAAAACCTCTGCTCTATCATCACTTCTCATCATATTCAGCGTTTCTGTGAAGGTGAACTCGACCTCAAAGTCGAAGTTGTCAATCGGTTCTACCATCGATGCACATGAGCCAAAGGTCCAATTCATACACTTATTTCTGCTTGTCATTGTTTGTTTGGGGAAGTCGATGTTCGCTGTCACTTCCAACGAGCCAATAACTGTCACGATGAGCCTCATCTCTTTGGTTACGACATCCTTTGCTCTTCCGGATGAGGTTTCTAGAACCGGAGTTTATGGTTCAACTCTCTCTGACCAAGCTACTCTAATGAAGTCTCTGACCCCAGCTGCTCAAGCTCCAACAATGTCATCCATGTTTTTCGTTTCAGTGTCAAGGTCACCAATGGAATTGGAGAAGAAAAGAGTTTCAACTGCTTCACCATCTTGCTTACCGATCTTTTTGCTACACGGATGTATTGAGATTCACCTAGTCTCCCGAGGCAACAAAGACGGTTGTAGAGCTGTTCTCTTTCGTTTGACGGGTGTGCTAGACTCAGTCGGTTTGCCACCCCTTTCACTAGGGTATTTCAACGTCTTTTTAGACTATTTAAAGCTCTCTCGAGCTGTGGTTTCAAGGATTCAAGTGAAGATCATCCGCGGATTTCTCTACTTTGAGCTAGTCTCTCTTTGTAACACTTCTATCCTATGTTTTATTGCTTTTATGTTATTAATGTTCATCTTACCGTCGAGCATGCCTCCGGTTGAAAACGTTGTAGCGCTTTAAGTTTAATTAATAAAATTTGTGACAAGCTGAGGATAGTCACACGTTTCTCTCTTGAATATCTCCAACAGTTGAGGTCGTCTTCATATTTGTAGGAGTATGTTACGTTGCCTGGCCCATAAGTAAACAAAATTGAGTTCACGCACACACCACAACCATCAGGGAGCTCTATAGCTGAGCAAGAGACAGTTCCCAAGTCTCCAATAATAAACACACGGTCTCCTATATCTTTGACCACGACCCATTGACCAGCCTCCACATCTAGCCTACACACTCTTAGCGTTAACCGATCGAAGTCTAATGCATTGCCATTAAGAGGGATGATTTGCTCAACCAGGAAAAGTTCATCATCACCAGATGGAACCAGAGACGTGGATGACGCACTGTTGAGAAGCTCCAAGCGTACCAGGGGAGTCAGTTCCAGGAAATGAGGATCGAAACCGAAAACGTCTCCGTTAACAAAGAGTGCATAAAACCTGCCTCTAAAAGTGACTAAATCATCGCACGTAGCTGTTGAGAGTGTCTGAAACCGCCTCCACCTCATTTCATTACTTCTTAACACCATCAAAACACTAGTGCAGTTGAGGAGAACAACAAAATGTCCTCCTCCCTCCTTGTTAAGCGGAAGAGCAGCCACGCCTCTGTACTCTTTAGCATCGCAACCAATCATTCGGTACTGATGGCCAAGAGGGAAGATCTGGCAGTCGAGCATGTTCATCAACCTTGGATCAGAAGATGGAAGCTCTTCTGACTCATCTCTTCCTATCCCTCCCAAGAAATACTCTGAAGCAGCAGACTCGGCAGCAATAGCTCGTTGGGGTCTAAAGAGGAAGAGAGGGATCTTCTCGAGGCTCCACGAGCCTTTGTTATCGAGTGTGGGAAGAGAGTAACTTGGGCGTGATAGGTAAGAAGGAAAGGGTAAGATGGATCGCCACAAGGTGCAAACAGAGCGAGCATGAACAACATCGAAACTGTCCTCCAGATTCTTGGAGATAACGTGGAGTAGCTCTTCAGGGAGAAGAGACCAGTCCGGTACTACGGACACTGTGTTCTCTGATGGAGACAGAGACAGCTTTGAAACCTGAAAGAGATTTAATTAACAACAACAACAAGAATATATCAAATTTAGTAGAGAAGAGTTGTTATTACACTATCTGATAGAAGAGACGAGTCTGACATCACTGATGATGTCTCCTTCTCCGTTGTAGGCTCTGCCATTTCAGCTGATTGCTTCGATTTCTCATAATTTCTACTACATATATATATTAATCGTATAACAGTCTGGAAAACGGAAAGTCAATAAAATCTCGTCTTTGAATGTATGTCCGTTTAAAAATTAAAATCTCTTCAGCCAAAATTCGTTCAAAAGTCAAAACCTGTATAAATAAAACATGCTAACGTATGTTCCCGTTCAAACTCTATTAAAAGCACATTAATTTTTTTTCTTAAATAATTATTTTTTTTCTTTTTTTTTTGCTAAATTTTTTATTTTATCTTATTTATGAATTCTGATTAATAGATTATGCAAACTAGAATTTAAAATTAAATTAGATCTTTCTTTTTTTTTTGGTCAACAAATTATTTATTTCTTATAAAATAAAATTGAAATTGGTTTGGTTACAATAATATAAAATTGAATATGGTTTGGTATAGTTTTGAACTTGTGCTTATGCAACTAACGTTGGTTTCCGTTAGTTTTTCATTGTAATTTACCAGAACCGTTTTATTTATATTTTAAATGAAGATGTAAGAAATATTCTGTTTTATTTATATTTAAAATGAAGATGTAAGAAATATTATAAAAAACACTCTTTCCGTTTCAGAAAAAAGTTGCGTTTTAGAAAAATAATTTTTTAAAATTTAATTTTTTACATTTTTAATGATAAATTACAAACTCCAAAAAAATAATTGTGTTTATTGAAATTCTATTAATTAAAAGTTATGAAAAATAATTTATTATAAAAAATGATGCATTAATAATTTTTTTTTCGGAACCTAAACCCTTTAGGTAGAGAAGTTTAGATGTTTTTTTTTTTTTTGAACTTAGAAGAAGTTTAGATGTGAAAACACTATTAAAAGTGTGATGCTCTTCATGCGGTAACGACTTCTTATCTGAGTTCTCTTCAGCAACGATCAAATTTTGAAAACGAATGAAGATTGTGAACGATTCAAGTGGGGGAAAAATATATATTTTTTCTATAGATTTTAGGGATTATTATATTACAAATGTTGAGATTGGTTAACTTTTCACAAACGTTATTTCTTGTTTCTTTTTAGAAAAAGAAAAGGAAAAATTGCCAAAAATGACTCAAAACTTGATTTTGAATATAAAAATATATCACAAATTCAATCAAATGCAAAAGTATCTCAAAAAGCTAGTGCAATTACAACAACCTTCTTATGACTAAACAAAAAAACATGTATGGAGTTTTATCAGTATAACTCTCCGCGTGAGAAGACTTACGAAGAAATCTTCTGAGATAAGATTTTTTTGTAAGTCTTCTCGTTCAGTAGATCTTTAAAATAATTTAAATTTTTTATAAAAAAATATTTTGATGGGAAAAAAAATTAAAATCATGTAATAATAAACATTTCTAGATGATGTAAATTTATTTTTACTAAAGTTGAATTATTTTCAACATAGATGAGTGAAAGTAGATTAACTCATGATAGTCATTGGTTTAGGGTTTGATAACATATGATATAATATTGTTGGTATATTTAGGGTTAGATTTTGAAATCTTATATTTTGTTAACTTTAAAAAAAAATTTTTGACCTATATGTATTTAGAGACTATTTAATAATTTGATTTAAACACCTTCTAAATATCTTAAAAGTTTAAGGAAACTTTTTTTGTTTAGTTATTTGATTAAAGGGTCTGGAAGACTCACAGAAGACTTTCCAAGAAGTCTTTTCACATATTCCACCTAAATTTTAGTAGAATTTAGGGTTTCTGTCTAAATTTTTAGAAGAATTTAGGTTTCCCGCCTAAATCGAAGTCTTCTAGAAGTCTTCTAAAGGAAGTATTTTCATGTATTAGATCTTAAAAGTAATTAATAAATTTTATAAAATATATTTTGAAAGACAAAAGAACAAAATCATGTATTAATGAACATTTATAAATGATGGAAATTTAGTTTTACTAAAATTAAATTATTTTTAACATAGATGAATGGATGTAGATTGAGTCAAGTTAGTCTTCGGTTTAGGGTTTGATAACATATGTTATAGTATTGTTTTTATTTTTAGGATTAGATTTTGAAATATTATCTTTTTTTTTAGTTTGACATTTATGTGTTTAGTGACTATCTAATTACTTGATTTAAATATTTTCTAAGTTTTTTTTAAGTTTAAGAAAGTGGTTTTGCTTAGTTATTTGATTATAGGGTCTGGAAGACTCCGATAAGACTTTGGTTTAGGGTTTAGTAACATATGTTATAGTATTCTTTGTATTTAGAGTTTAATTTTAGAATCTTAACTTTTCATTTTTTTGACATACATTTGTTTAGTTTTGTGTATATTAAACATTTTATAAGTTTGATTTTAAGTTTAATGATTTGTTTTTTGCTATCTAGTTAGTTATTTTATTAAGTTATGGTTTGAAAATTTTCTAGAAGACTTCTGAGGAAGTCTTCTCACAATTTCCCGCCTAATTTTTGTAGAATTTAGGTTTCATGCCTAAAGCGAAGTCTTCCATAAATCTTCCAGAAGTCTTCTCATGTATTTGATTTTGGGTCTAGAAGACTTCACAAGAAGTCTTCTTCCTCTTTTGTATCGAAATTTTTTAACATAATTGAAGTTTTTATCTCCATATATAAAGAAAATTTACACATTCTTTTTTTTCCTCTCAAATGTCTACAACAAAAATGTAATGTTTCTCACTCTAAAACTCTACAACCTCTCTCTAATCTCTTTGAACATCAAAACATCAAGCTTTAAATCCATTTATCATTTTCTTTTCTTATGTCTTCTCACTATTTTATCTTCTCTTTGCAGATTTTTCATTACATGGTTCTCATCTTTCACTCATTTAAACGTATATATATAAATTTTGGATATTTATTATTGTGTGTTTTACATATTAGATTCTAAAATATTATAGATTCAACTTAATGTGACTGTTTCGTTTATTATTTAATCATAAAATTATATTTTTGAAGTTTTTCTCTGTTTTGAAGTCATTTGAATGTTTTTGAATTTGCAGGTTTTTCACAACTGAACAGACTTTGAAAGACTTCTCAGAAGACTCTCGGAAGACTTCTCAGAATACTTTAGGCAAGTCTTATAGTGCAAATTATGCTAGAAGACTTCCCACAAAGTCTTCAGAAAGTCTTCCGAAGTCTTCAGAAAGTCTTCTGCCCAAAGTGGTACAAATTTTGGATAAGTATTTTGTGTGTGTTTATATATTAGATTCTAAAAAGTTGTAGATTCAAACTAATTTGATTGTTTAGTTTATTATTTAAGCATAAAAAATTATTTTTGAAGCTTTCTCTGTTTTGAAGCCATTTGAATATTTTTGAATATGCAGATTTTTCAGATCTGAGTCAGACTTTGGAAAACTTCTCAGGAGACTCTTGGAAGACTCTCAGAAGACATCTTGAGAAATCTTTTAAAGCATTTTATGCAATAAGACTTCCCACGAAGTCTTCAGCCATAAGTGATACAAATTTTGAATATGTATTTTGTGTGTTTTATATATTTGATTCTAAAAAATTATAGATTAAACCTAATGTGGTTGTTTTGTTTATTATTTAAGTATAAAGAATTTATTTTTGAGTTTACTCTGTTTTGAAGTCATTTGAATGCTTTTGAATATGCATATTTTTTCATATCTGTGTCAGACTTTGGAAGACTTCTCAAAAGACTCTTAGAAGACTTCTCAAAAGACTCTTAGAAGACTCTTAAAAGACTCTTGGAAGACTTTTTGGGAAGTCTTCTAATGTTTTTTATGCTAGACAACTTCCCGCAAAGTCTTCGGGAAGTCTTCCGAAGTCGTATGGTCAAGGTGGTATAAAAGAATGATGTCAAGTGGAGTCCAAACTTATCTATGTTGAGGAATTATATCTAGCTCCATGTGTAATAGTTTTGTTTATGGTATGTTTTATGATTTGTATGTGTATTCTTTTAGTTGTGAATTCTTTTGTAAACTTGAAGAGATATTAATCAAAAGAATATGGTATATATGTTCATGTTTTTTTTCCCAAAGTACTTGACATTATTGAAGTTATTGATACAACATACCAAGAAATGTTTTAAACCATTCTACCCACTTATAACAAAACACAATAATAACACAAAAACTTAGTCAAATTTACTAAAACTAAGAGAGAAGACTTCACAAGTAAACTTAGTCAAATTACACAAAATATCAAACTTGAATTTTAAATGAAAGTTGAAATTTTAAATCTTATGTAAGTTAAAAATTATACCTTATATCTGAAGATACACATTAAACCACATGATTTGATATTTTTGAAGTTACTTAACACTTTTGAAAGTTAAAAACATACTTTGAAATTACTTAACACTCTTAAAAATCTAACATAGAAGACTTTTCCAGAAGTCATGTGAGAAGACTTCTCCAGAAATCATCTAGAGAAGACTTCTCCAGAAGTCATCTAGAGAAGACTTCTCCAGAAGTCATCTAGAAACATTAGTAAACATAAATATCTGAAATCTCATAATTATCACCCAAAAAGTTATGAATTTCATTCAGGAACCCCAATATTGACTAATACACATGAATTAATAAGAAAATATTAAAAAGTAATTTTAATTGTAGAGAAAATGAAAGTTTATTCAACATTGACGTAGAAGACTTCTACGGAAGTCTTCTCCGAGATAAGAAGTCTTTATTTATGTCATTTTTGCAATTGCAAATTTACGAAGGAAGACTTCTTAAGAAGTCTACTCTATAGAAGACATCTTGAGAAGTCTTCCTTCATAAATATTGGTTTAATTTTGAATTTGAAAAATTCTCGAAAATGCCAGAGAAGACTTCTCGAGTAGCTTTCTCGGATAAATATGTTAGTTTTGCAATTGACTAAAGTTTGTCAGAAACTTGACTTTTTATAGAAGACTTATATAGAATTCTTCTGAAAGTTTTCTCAATGTCGCAAGAAGTCTACCTGGAATACTTTTGCAATTGACTATATTTGATTTTATCAGAGAAGACTTCTAGAAAGATATGACCAAAACCCAGAATAAAATTTGTGACACTGAGAAGACTTCGGGAAAATTTTCAGAAGACTTTCTATAGAAGTTTTTTTTCGAAAAGACTTCCCGAGAAGTCTTATATAAAAAGTCAAATTTCTAACAAACTTTGGTCAATTTCAAAACTAACATATTTATCCGGTGGATTTTCGTTTTTTTCTTAATAAAGGAAAGTTAGAAGACTTCTAAGGAAATCTTCTTGATGTAGAATGCATCTAGCGAAGTCTTCTGAAAGTCTTCGCGAACAGATCTGAGAAAAAAAATGATTACATATCTTGAGTCTGTGAGATTACTTATTTTGCGTCTCTAAGTACCCAGAACGTCACTACAAAAGCTACCAAGTCGTTAATGAGCACGAATCATGAACTTTAATGTCTCTATGAACCTTACAAAGCTTGGAACCAAAATCTTAGTTTTTTTGGATGAATTTGAAGAGAGCGAAAAATGTGATTTATGTGCATAAGTAATGAGATATGAAAAATAAGAATCAAAACTTTGGTACATTAAAAGTTTTAAATTGGTTGTTCATGGTGGTTAGTATATTGATGGAAATGTCAATATTGTTAATATTTTTTTTTTATATTGTTAATATTTGGTGAAGATGAAGATGAGGATGATAAGGTAAAATAATCATTTGTAAAAAAAAAAAAAATTAATAGCATTTTCGTGAATAACTTAAACTTTTAGGATGAATAAGAAAAAAAAATTCAAAAAAACCATTGTTATTTTTGTGTTTGACTCAAAATTTTAGATCATATTTGAAAAAGTCCAAAAGAAAATTTTCAGAAACTAATTACTAGGGAATTTTGCTAAAAATGGAAAAACCTTGTTTTGTTCATATACCATAAATTCAAGCTTAATAGATTTTGGAAAATAAACGCCATTATTATTGTTCCTTGTTACAAAAAAAAAGATAATAACAGTATTAATGTTTTCCTTGCAATTAGGCCAAGGATCAGACCCAGTCTCATGTCCTTTATGATTGACTCATACTCTAAAGTTTACACTCCTATGGGTGTGTGGCCATGAAGAACGGTGGCTATATGCATCTGCTGAAGATCTGGTATAAGATGAAATTTAGTCAAAACACGACTGTGAGATATCAAGAGCACATATAGGCAGACAAATGTGTTCCTAGTACTAACTGAATTGTATTAAAACTAGACTAATAATCTAAGCTTTCACCATATCACAAACTCTTTACCTAAAAATCGTAACGAAAATTCAAAACCGAACCTAATAAAATAAATAAATAGATGTCTCAAGAATCCAAAGACCTACCGTTCAACCCGGAGAGCCACTACCGGAGACGTGCCGAGGATAGTCACCAGATCCTCTCTTGAATATCTCCAACAGTTGAGGTCGTCGTCATATTTGTAGGAGCATGTTACATTGCTTGGCCCATAAGTAAACAAAATAGAGTTCGCACTCACACCACAACCATCAGGAAGCTCTTTCGCCGAGAATGAGACATTTCCCAAGTCTCCAATAACCAACACACGGTCTCCTATATCTTTGACCACCACCCATTGACCAGCTTCCACATCTAGCCTACACACTCTTAATTTTAACCGACTCATTAAATCTAACACATCAGCATTACGAGAGGAGATTAGCTCAACCAGGAAAAGCTCATCATCACCAGATGGAACCAGAGAGGTGGACCAACCGCATTTCCGATCAAGCTCGAAGCGTACCAGCGGATACAGTTCCAGGAAATGAGGATCGAAACCGAAAACGTCTCCGTTAACAAAGAGTGCATAAAACCTGCCTCTAAAAGTGACTAAATCATCGCACGGATGTACTGAGAGTGTCTGAAACCGCCTCCACCTCATTTCGTTACTTCTCAACACCATCAAAACACTAGTGCAGTTGAGGAGAACAACGAAATCTCCTCCTCCCTCCTTGTTTAGAGGAAGAACAGCCACGCATCTGTATCCTTTAGCATTGCAACCAATCATTCGGTACTGATGGCGAAGAGGGAAGATCTGGCAGTCGAGCATGTTCATCAACCTTGGATCAGATGATCCTGGAATCTCTACTTTAACTGAGCATTGGTTAGGATATGGAAGCTCCTCCTCTGGCTCATCTCTGCCTATCCCTCCCAAGAAGTAGTCAGCGGCAAGAGCTCGGGGTCTAAAGAGGAAGAGAGGGATCTTCTCGAGGGTCCAAGAGCCTTTGTTATCGAGCGAGGGAAGAGAGTAACTTTGGCGTGATAGGTAAGAAGGAAAGGGAATGATGGAACGCCACGAGGTGCAAACAGAGCGAGCATGAACAACATCGAAACAGTCATCCAGCTTCTCGGAGATAATGTTCAGTGGCTTTTCAGGGAGAAGGGACCAGGTGATCCCGTTCGTTGTCATTTTTGCTGATGGAGACAGACACAGTTTTGAAACCTGAAAGAGGAGATTTATATTGTAAAGCTACAACACTTATATTGGTTCTAATCTTCTTTTCAGCATATAAACACCATACCGGAATCTATCAAAAAGCATTAAAAAGAACGCAGAATCCTATCAAATTTAGTAGAAAAGAGTTCTTACACTATCTGAGAGAAGAAACGAGTCTGGCATCACAGATGATGTCTCTTTCTCCGTTGCAGGCTCTGCCATTATAGCTGACTGCTTCGATTTCTCATGATTTTAACTACATATATATATATTAATTAATCGTATAACAGTCTGCAAAACAGGCGATAAAATCTCGTCGTTTAATGTATGTCCGTTTAAAATCTCGTCATTGAATGTATGTCCGTTTGAATTCTTGTAAGTCAAAATTCGCTCAAAACCTGTTTAAATAAAACATGATAACGTATATGTCCATTCAAATTATATTTAAAGCACATTAAATTTTTATTTTATTTCTTAAATAATTTTTTTTTATTTTATGTTTTTTTTATGAATTCTGATCTATACTATTATTTGCGAAGTAAATTTTTGGAATCGAGCTTTCACATTAAAAATATAATTTAAAAAAGAGATAATTTATATATATATATATATATATTGTATTGTTATCTGAAAATTTATTTTAATAAAAAGTTAAAACACACAAATTACATAATTAAATATTAATTAAATTAAAAATTTTAATTATATAATTAAAAATATAATATTAAGTTATTTTAAAATTTATTTTAGTATAATGAATATAGTGTACAAAGAACTTTTCAAAATTATAAAAATATTTAAGCCCGGATGCGGGCAAAACACCTAGTTGACAGATTATATGCAAACTAGAATTAGAATCAAATTTATTTATTTTTCTTATAAAAACTATAATAAAATAAATTGAATTGGTTTCGTTAAAACTGAATATGGTCTGGTATAATTTTAAACTTATGCTTATGCAGTTTAATCGGAAATCGATACATAATTGCATGTATTTGATGAATTTCATGGTGAGTTATCCAAAAGACTTTTATTCAATATTAGATCAGAAAGAATAAAAAGAGTTTTTTCTTTTGTGCAAACAATACAAATAGTTTAAGCGAAAATATACCGATTATTATCTAAAAATAGAAAGATCCAATAGGTATCTTTTCAAATCCTGAGAAATAATCAAGCACAAAACTAAAAGCCAAGAAACATTTCTACGACCATAAAACAAAAGAAAAACTAACAATGGAGTGGATTAAAGTCCATGATTGAGTTAACATTCTTAAAAAAAAAAAACATTCTTGTGTTAAAGAAAGAAAGAAAAGAGTTAAACATTTCTTATAGAACAGAATTTAAGATAACGTGCTTCTTCACCAACATTAATATATACATGAAAACAAGGTTAAGAAAAAATTAAAGAGAACAACTTGTGCTAGAAGTCAGTTTTTAAAAACAAAAAAAAAACTTGTGCTAGAAGTCTAGAACCAATCTGCATACAGAACCATGAGTAATAATAACAAGGTTGTCCTTGGCTTTGGGCCACAGATCAAGATCGATTTCCCTCAGACGTAGCCCCATGTCCTTTATGCTCGGTTCATTGCTTCTGCTAGTAAGGTAATGCATCCAGCGGGGGAGATCTAGTATAAGAAGAAATTTGGTCAAAACACACGACTCCTGTTATCAACAACAGCATAGTCAGAAAAAATGAGTTGAAAGTAAAAGAACTAAACGCACCGCTCGACCCGAAGAGCCACCACCGGAGAAGTGCTGAGGATAGTCACCAGATTCTCTCTTGAAAATCTCCAACAGTTGAGGTCGTCTTCCTCGCGTCCTGTCTCTACTCCATATTTGTAAAAGTATGTTTCATTCCATGGCATATGAGTATACAAAATTGAACCACAAAGTTTTCTCTCTCGGGCACCGGTTTCGAAACAAGTCTTTAACCGCTGGTCGCTTAACTGTTTCCCGGAGTTGACTTCCCCTTTCGGCTGCTTTCCTCCTACCTCTGTCCTGCAATTTTCGAAACTGTTACCTCTTTCGGTAATATCCCGCAGTCTGAAGAACGCTCCTGGTCTTTACACTTCGGGTTCTTCCCCCGACCGTGTCGGAGGGACCGCCTTTTCCGGCCATTCTTGCCGGTGAAGTCCGCTTGTTAGTGATTCTGACTAGGATGATGGACAATCTGAAGTCAATAGAGCTCTCGCCTGTAGACAGCTCCTTTACCTCCCTCTGCTCCCGGTAAAAGCTTCACTACTACGTTTGTGTAGTTCCCCTGTCTTGCACCAAGCTACTACAGTTTGTAGTCTCCATAGCTACCATCGCTCTCTGGTTCCAGTTTTACTACGGGTTGTAGTCTTCCCCTTGACTGTCACTTTCACCTACCTCTCTCTGCCAAAATGTCTCACCGTTACTCGAGAACGGAGAAAGGTAAAGAGAGAGCTGAGGAGTTTCCACCACGCAAACCGCTGGTGAGGATCCCGGATGCGAATGTCTCTGGCCTCATTGAACGCAACAAGCTCACTCTCATTGGAAGAGTCACCAACCCTTCGATTCAGAAAACAAGGGCGCTAGTGGATTTCTTTCTACAACAATGGAATGTTGTGGGTAGAATAACAGGACGGGATCTTGGCCCTACTCTGTTTCAGTTCGGCTTTGAGTCAGAGAGGGATCTCCAGACTATTCTTGCAAAAGCCCCCTTTCACTTTAAGAACTGGATGTTCATTCTACAAAGGTGGGAGCCAGTCGTGTCTGATACCTTCCCAGGCCGAATCCCTTTTTGGATTAGAGTCCATGGCATTCCTCTCCACTACTGGATAGATGAAACCATTGAAGCTATTGGTGCTGCCCTAGGCCCCATTGATGATCGTGAAGTTGATAAAGCTCGCCTCAGGGTCCAGGTAAATGGTTTAAAGCCTCTCATTATGAAGATGGACCTGCAATTGCCATCTCGAGAAATAGTGGA
Source organism: Brassica napus (assembly GCF_020379485.1). Lineage (NCBI taxonomy): Eukaryota > Viridiplantae > Streptophyta > Magnoliopsida > Brassicales > Brassicaceae > Brassica > Brassica napus. The sequence continues at coordinate 13,902,055 of NC_063437.1, read as the reverse complement.
AGTCGAGTTGGAGTATGAAAAAATTGGGAAACACTGTTTCTTCTGTAAGTCTCTCGATCATGAGGATAGTGAAAAGCGCAGATGCCCTCTGTCTCGCTCACACCACGGGGAAAGAAGAGACTTGGGTATCTCTCAACAGAACACTTTAGAGAGAATTGAAGAAGGTCGGAGACGTCAAGATGATCGGAGGTTCTCTCGTCAACAGAACCTCGCAAACAATAGAGTGACCCGATGGACGAACACAAGGAATGCAAACCCTCATTCAGATGTGGTAGCTCGGGTATACTCCTCCCGAAATGAATCAGGAAGGAGCTCGGAATTTGAGGAGAATAAAAGACGCTATGATGATCGATCCCTATCGCACCGCAGCGCTACTCCACGAGGCTCTCGGACTTATCATACGTCGCATGAACATACCTCAAACTCGCGCAGGGAAGGTTCTTATCGGGTTAAGGAACATACTGGCTCGGTTCTACCTCAAGAACAGCATGGCTCTCCAGTTAGAGATGTTACCTCTCGATCACACCTCTCCCCGGTGACAAACCCGTCGGCAGATCAGAGGAGAGCTAGTCTAGCGTCCAGACTATCAGACCCGCGATCAGAACATGTATCAAGCGAGGATAGAATCCCGGCAAAGGAGAGACTATCTGTTAACACGATGAGGACCGCTGAAAGAGATTTGGCAAACTCTGAGGCCCTTGGGCCACTGGTCAGAGAAAAAATCCCAACGAAGGGAGCGCCACTTCTCTTGAATGACAAATCCATTACTCGCCCGTCGAGTTCTACTATCTTTGAGTCTGGGAGGATTGGACTTTGCGAAAGATCTCCCATCAGGACCTTAAGCGAAGACAGAATTCACGTGTCGCTAAGGCTTGGGTCTCTACGAGCAGATGAGGATGAAGAGCAAGACAATGTTTTTGACTTACAGCTACAACAAGCACTGTCAACTAAGGCAGCCGGGAAACGAATTGCTGAGAACTCCCAAGATTGCAAGAGAATGTCAAAGAATACCGGCCAAGGTATCACAGTTAAAAGAAGACGTGTCACAAAGGTTCATTCCTCACCTCGGAGAAAACTGATGTTGGACGCAATTACAGCGGGAGGCAGATCACAAACCAGGAAGAAACTCAAGAATGGACCGACGACAAAGCTGATACCCGCAATCGTGCGTAAGGAGAAGGATTTTCATCCTCTCCAAGGCTCTCTTCCTTAGCATGTGTGAGCTGGAACTGTCAAGGCATCGGGAACCCCTTGACGGGCCAGCGTATTAGGGAATTCCGAAAGAGGATTTCCCCGGCAGTGTTATTTCTGATGGAAACCAAGAATCAAGATGAGGCGATTTTCAAGCACTTTAAGAACTCGGAGCTAAAGAACCACTTCACTGTTCCCCCAGTGGGTCTTGCGGGCGGCCTCTCCCTATCTTGGAAAGACGAAATTCAGGTTGAGATACTCTACTCTTCTCCTAATATCATTGACACCCGGATTGAAGCGTATGGAACATTTAGCTTTGTGTCCTTTATCTATGGAGCCCCTAACCCATCAGACCGTCCTGCTTTTTGGAGCAAACTGACGGAACTAGGATCAGATAGAGATGACGCGTGGTTACTTACGGGAGATTTCAATGATCTCCTAGATAATTCCGAGAAAATTGGTGGTCCTGCCCGGTGGGAAGGATCCTTCCTATCTTTTAGGAGTTTCGTATCGCAGATGGGCTTATGGGATCTCCAATATTCCGGGAATCATTTATCATGGCGAGGTACAAGATATAACCACTTTATCCAGTCACGACTGGATCGAGCAATGGCAAATTGCTCGTGGTTTGAACGGTTCCCGGCGGGACGCAGTGAATACTTGAGATTTGAGGGCTCCGACCATCGGCCAATAGTAGTTCACTTTGACGTTTCGCTGCGCAAAAAGAAGGGCTTATTCCGGTTTGACAGAAGACTGAAGAATAAGCCGGAGATTAGGAAGCTGGTGGAGGTACAATGGCATCAATATCCCCTTGAGTCTGTACTAACTAGGATTGGGAACATCAGGCACAGCATAATTAAATGGACGAAAGAACAGAATCTCAACAGCAACTTGGCTATTCAAGCGGCTCAACAGCGGCTAGAGGAGGCTCTGTCTAGCTCAGTGCCGGATACCGTTCAAATCGAGTCACTGAAAGCGACACTTGAGGCAGCTTACAAAGAAGAAGAGCTTTACTGGAGGCAAAGGAGTCGCATCCTATGGTTGCAATGTGGGGACCGGAATACAAATTATTTTCACGCGGCCACGAGAGGAAGACGTGCGGTTAATAAGTTCTCGGTCATCGAAGACGTGGAAGGCAAGGCGGTGTACAAGGAAACAGAGATCGTGCATTGCATTACAGATTACTATTCTCGGATCTTCAGAGCACAAATGTCCGACTCATCTCTTGTGGTACAGGAAGGGATTACTCCTTTGGTCACCAATGAGATGAATGTGACATTAGTTGCTATGCCGAGCCCCATGGAGATAAGAGAGGCACTCTTCTCGATACACCCGGAGAAAGCACCGGGCCCGGATGGTTTTTCCGCTAGTTTTTACCAAACTTTCTGGGACATTTTAGGAGCAGACGTAGTGAAAGACATCCAGGCTTTTTTCGAATCGAGCGTCATGGATCCAAGGCAAAATGAAACCCATGTTCGCTTGATTCCAAAAATCTTGGGCCCCAAGAAAGTGGCAGATTATCGTCCTATCGCGCTATGTAATACTCATTACAAGATCATTGCCAAGCTACTTACTAGGAGACTGCAACCGCTGCTGCCGGACCTGATCTCGGAGCATCAATCTGCGTTCGTTAAGGGGCGAGCCATCTCCGACAACGTGTTGATCACACATGAGATCCTCCACTATCTCCAACATTCAGAAGCGAAGGTTAGATGCAGTATGGCCATTAAAACCGACATGAGCAAGGCGTATGATCGCATTGAATGGCAATTTCTGCGCAATGTCTTAGCCCGGTTTGGCTTCCATGATCGATGGATCTCTTGGATAATGACATGCGTTACATCTGTCTCGTATTCTTATCTCATCAATGGAGCGGCGCAAGGGAAAGTTGTTCCGTCCCGAGGAATTCGGCAGGGTGATCCACTATCTCCTTACCTCTTCATTCTGTGTACAGAGGTTTTGTCCGGACTGTGCAAGAAGGCTCAACAACAAGGCGAGGTCGTTGGGGTGAAGGTCGCTCGCAATTGCCCGGCAGTGAACCACCTTCTCTTCGCTGACGATACGAAGTTCTTCAGTAGAACAGATCAGAGGAGTTGTGCGGCTTTAATCAAGATCCTGAAGAGATACGAGGAGGCCTCCGGGCAGTTCATCAACCTAGAGAAGTCAGCCATCACTTTCTCTTCGAAAACACCGGGGGAAGCAAAAAGAAGGATCAGAGAACAGTTGCAAATCCTTAATGAGGGTGGTATTGGTAAATACCTCGGATTGCCTGAGTATTTTGGCCGGAAAAAACGGGATATATTCGCCTCGATTGTGGATCGGATCCGGCAAAGATCACATAGTTGGACCTCCAGGTTCTTATCGGGAGCAGGGAAGATAGTTTTATTGAAATCGGTACTGGCCGCCATGCCTACCTACGCGATGTCATGCTTCAAATTACCACTGTCTCTCTGTAAGCAAATCCAATCGGTACTTACGAGATTTTGGTGGGATATCTCCCCGGAGGTTAGAAAGATGTGTTGGGTCTCTTGGCAAAACCTGGCTAAACCAAAAGGTGCCGGAGGATTGGGTTTCCGGGAAATTGAGCAATTCAATGATGCAATGTTAGCAAAGCTCTCATGGAGGATCCTGAAAAACCCTTCCTCTCTACTGGCCAGGTTACTTCTCGGAAAGTACTGTGTTCATTCTTCTTTCCTTGAGACGCAACCCTCCTCTGGCGCCTCTCATGGCTGGCGTGGAATCTTAGTAGGGCGGGATTTGTTAACAAGAGGCTTAGGTTGGGCTGTAGGATCCGGGAGGGACATCTGTTTGTGGTCGGAACCCTGGCTGTCTACAAGTGAACCGATGGCTCCTGTTGGACCACCAACTTTTGCGACTAAAGACTGGAGAGTAAGCAAGTTCATACTACCCGGAACAAATGACTGGGATGTGTTGGCTATCAGGGCTACACTTCCTCAGTATGAGGAGATTATTCGCCGGTTGGTTCCAAGTGCATTGCTAGCACTTGACGAGCGAGTGTGGCTTCCAAGTTCTTCTGGTGAATACTCCACTAAATCGGGTTATGCAGTTGCAAAACTTTGCAATGGATCGCAGGAGGATTTGGCTTTTAACTGGAACAAATGCATCTGGCAAGTGGATACTTCACCAAAGATTAGGCACTTCATGTGGAAAGCAAAAACCCAATCCCTGGCTGTTGGTTCTGTTCTCCAAAACAGAGGGCTAGCGGCAAATCCGGTCTGTAAACGTTGTGGAGTGCTAGAGACAGAACTCCATGTTCTTCTCCAATGTCCCTTTGCGCGTAAAGTTTGGGAACTTGTTCCGAGTATGTTCAAACCCTCTCTGGCGAACACAGACTCTGTTGCTTCTCTACTACAACAGTGCCGAAAGATGATATCACTTCCCCCGACGGGACTAGGCTCCACGCCTCTATACCCTTGGGTATTATGGATCCTTTGGACCAACAGGAATAAATTTCTTTTTGAAGATAAAGTCTTCTCGGAACAATCCACTGTCCTGAAGATTTTGCAGGATGCTCGAGCCTGGCAGGCGGCTCAGACAAATGTCAAAACGCCTTCCTTACCACAGTGTGTGGTCCCTGATACATCGTTACCAGCTGCTAACTCTTACGCTTGGTCCTTATTTTCAGATGCAGCTTGGGAAGCTTCAACAGGGAATTGCGGAATGGGTTGGGTCCTTCGGGATTCTGACAGTTCTTTCGCAGAAAGATCCTCATCTCACCGGCGTTTTGTTCCTTCGGCTCTAGTGGCTGAAGCATTGGCGGTTAAAGCGGCCTTGTCCGCTGCACTCTCTTCACATGTCAGCAGTATCCAGATACACTCTGACTCCAAGACTCTTATCTCGCTCTTGAAGACTCGAGGAAAAGATGTGGCTTTGAAAGGCGTTCTCTACGACATCAGTGTGTTGGCTCGCTCTTTCACCTCTATCTCTTTTATCCATGTCTCTCGTTTAGCAAATGTAGAAGCTGACTTAATTGCTAAAGCAGCTCTGTTATCCATTTCTACTTCTGCAACTTTGTAGAACTACTTCATGCTTTTAATTTAAATGTTTGTTTGCTCAAAAAAAAAAAGAGTATACAAAATTGAGTTCCCACTCACGCCACAACCCTCAGGAAACTCTTTAGCTGAGCACGAGACACTCCCAAACTCTCCAATAATAAACACACGGTCTCCTATGTCGGTGACCACCACCCACTGACCAGCCTCCACATCTAGCCTACACACTCTTAGCGTTAACCGATTGAAACTTAACACATCGTCATTACGAGGGATGATTGTCTCAACAAGGAAAAGTTCATCGTCGCCAGATTGAACCAGATCATTGCATGAACCACAGTTGGGTAGCTCCAAGGGCTTCAAGGTAGTCAGTCCCAGGAAATGAGGATCGAAAGCGAAAAAATCTCCGCTAATAAAGATTGCATAAAACTTGCCTCTGAAAGTGAATAGCTCCTCGCACGTAGCTGTTGTGAATGGCTGTGTATGTAACCGCCTCCACCTCATCTCAGTGCTTCTATACACCAACAAAACTTTAGTGAAGTTAAGGAGAACAACAAAATCTCCTCCTCCTCCTCCCTCCTGGTTTAGAGGAAGAACAACCACGTTTATGTACTCTTTAGCATTGCAACCAATCATTCTGTACTGATGGCCAAGAGGGAGGATCTGACAATCATTCATCTTCATCAACCTCCGATCAGATGATCCTGGAATCTCCACTTTCACCGAGCATTGGATAGGAGATGAAAGCTCTTCCTCCTCCTCTTCTGGCTCATATCGCCTTATCCCTCCCAAGAAATACTCAGAAGCAGCAAGAGCTCTGGGTCTAAAGAGGAACAGAGGGATCCTTTCGAGGCTCCACGAGCCTTTGTTATCATGGATCGCCACAGGGTGCAAACTGAGCGAGCATGAAGAGCATCGAAACAGTCATCCAGATTCTTGGAGATGATGTGGAGTAGCTCTTCAGGGAGAAGAGACCAGTCCGGTACTACGGACACTGTGATCTCGTTCGTTGATGGAGACAGAGACAGTTTTGAAACCTGAAAGAGAGCTTTAATTTTCATTCCAGCTAAGAACAAACAATAACAAAGAATCTGTCAAAATTTAGTAGAAAAGAGTTGTTATTACACTATCTAAGGGAAGAGACGAGGATGATGATGTCGCAGGTTCTGTCATTTTCACTGATTGCTTCGATTTCACAGTCTGTAACTGAAACAAACAGAGAATCAAATCCAATTCCAGAACATCTGTTTGTGTTTTCGTGTTGCTAAGTTAAATATTACCAAACAAAAAGGGGGAGAAAGAGTCAGTTACCCTAACCAGGGTCGGTGTCTTCTAGGGTTTGTCCGGTAAACCGTCTGTATTGTTATATCAGTGTTGATATATGGTGGGAGGTCTTCTTGATGAAGTGGAGGGTGTCATTTATGTATCTTATTGAAACAAGAACATAATATATAATTTAACCTTTTTGTCTACAGTACTATTTACTGTTTGTGCTATAAATCTTTTAATCTTTCTGATAATGTTGTAAAATCAACCTTTTAATTAATTTACTAGGTTAAGATCCGCGCCTTGCGCGGAATGAATATTATATATAAATTATTTTTAAGTATTATATATTTTTTACATATTATGAAATAATAAATATATATTGAATAATTAAAAATTTAGTAACTATTATGTATATGATTAAATTGGTACAAATACTTAAATAAATTTTATTAATCCACACAAACACTTTTTTATATTTTATATGGTATAAAATTAAGTTTAAATTATATTAACATAGATATATAATACATTTTTAATATTGACATCTGTTAAAAAATATTTTATACTCATATTATTTTTGATCATTTGTATTTCTTTATAACAAATTTTTTAAATCAATGATAACAATAAAAAATTTGTAGGATGTTTAATAGTTTTAGTAATTTATAATTTTAAAAACATTCAATGCAAAGTTTAAAATCTAAATATTAAGTTGTTAATAATTGTTTAAAATGTTTATCAAAAAAATTCAAAGCAAATTTGAAATTAAAATATTTATGTATTTTATATGGTATATAATTTATTTTTAAAAAATATTAATATACATATATATAATATTTATAAAATGAGATTTTCTACTTATTTAATTTCGTAATCATTAGTATCCTGTTATAACATAAATTTTAACCCATGGATCACAAAAATTATAATGTGGGATTTTTAACAACTTTAGTCATTTATATTCGTTTAAAAAAATATATTCGTTTTTAAAAATTCAAAATATAACATATAGAAAAGAAAAAAAAATTTATTATATAGTTAATGTGGTTATTTAATTTATTTTAATAAGTTAAAATTTAAAAAATGATAGAGAATAGATTAATTTTTATCAAATCTTTATTATTCAAAATCATTAATTGTCATATATACTTTAGCTACATTAGGTAATTCGGTGATTTTTATTTAAGTAAACAATGAAGAACATTTATGATTAATTTATGGTTAGTTTAATAAAAAACTTATTATATATTTATATGGACCAACATATTTTTCTAAGGATTCTAAGAATGATTTGGTGATGACATGTGGCTACAAAATATGTTGTAATGCTTCTCTTTTAATATATAGGGGATTCGAAACATTTAACTAAAAATAATATCTTCTTAAGTTTACACAAAATATATGTATCCGTTAATCGAATCAAACCTAACCCAAAAAATTATATCAAACTAAATCGAAACTAATAAAATGTCCAAGTTAATCCAAAAAAAAGTTATTTGAAAAATTGAAACCAAACCTAACTCAAACTGAAGTATATTTATTTGAATCACAATTACATATTTAAATATATTAGTTATGTTTGAATTTAATATTTAAAATATAAGAAAAATATAGAACTGTCCAAATTACATAAAACAGACAAAAATAAATAACCAAAAATACTCAAAATATTTGAAATATCTGAAATACATATTGTTTCTTCAACCAATCTAAACCAGTTGGATATTTATCACACATTATTCAATTAATATTATATATTATTTTTAATTTTTAGATTGGAGAATCTTGAACACTAGTTGCAGCATGTTGTAAACACTCTGAAACCCAACTCTGAACAGACATATGATACATCATTTTTTTTTTTTTGACATCAGCTATGATACATCAATTAGTTTTCCAAATTCCATATATTAAAAACAATACCAATGATCTAGTTTTCAGCGTATTAACATAGCATCAGCGATCATAAAATCTTAACTCATGGTAAAAGCCGTGTGTTCTGATCTAATAAAAAACATGCAAACGGATGTCTCAGTTATCCAAAGTAAGATATACAGTTTCCGGCTCAACCTTGAAAGCCACCATGGGGGATGTGTTGAGGATTGTCACACGATTCTCTCTTGAGAATCTCCAAATATTGAGCTCGTCGTCTTCCTTCCCCGTATGTACCCCATATTTATAGGCGAATGTCATATAGCCCGTATTGGTGAACACAATTGAGTTCCCGCTCACACCACATCCATCGGGAAGCTCCTTAGCCGAGCAGCAGAAATTTCCAGAGTCTCTAATAAACAACACACGGTCTCCCAAATCGGTGATCTCGACCCACTTGTCAGCTTCATTGTCTAGCCTGCTCACTCTACAAGTGAACCGGTTAAAATCTAGTATCTCAGCATCAGGAAACGGGTTGAACTTCTCAACAAGTAAAAGCTCATCATCACCAGCCTGAACCAGGTATTTACTTGACCTCAGAAGCGGTAATGGCGTGAAGGGAGTCCGTTTCAGCGTATAAGGATCGAAAATGAAGAAGTCCCCGTTGATAAAGGCTGCATAAAATCTGCCTTTAAAAGCGACTAACTGCCGGCATTGAGCATTAGAGGTTTCCTTAAGGCGCATCCACCTCATCTCAGAACTTCTTAACACTAACAAATCCATAGTGTAATTGAGGAGCACTACAAATTCTCCCTCCTCGTTTAGAGGAAGAAAAGCCACGCCTTTGAACTTTGTTGTCCAAGATTCAGGATCCCAACCCATGATTCTGTACTGGTGACCCAGAGGGAAGACCTGGCTGTTGCGTATGTTCAACACGGTTGGTTCAGATCCTGGGATCTTCACCGAGAATTGAATAGGATACTGAAGCTCCATATGATCCACACACTCATCTCGGCCTACTCCTCCCAAGAAATACTCCGATGGTGAAGCAGCAGGAGTTTGGACTCTAAAGAGAAACAAAGGGACCTTCTCGAGAGTGCACAAGCCTTTACTGACATAAGGGAAATCGCCAAACGCGGGTAAAGAGTAACTTGGGCGTAGCAGGGAATGAGGAAAGGGAAATGTGGATCGCCATGAGGTGCAAACAGAGCGAGCATGAATAACGTTGAAACTGTGTTTTAAATGGCGCATGGCGATCCAAGGCGATAAGGTGTGTGCCTTGCGCCTTGCGCCATGGCGCAAGAAAGCGCTCGCCTTGAAGACCCACTTGAAGACTACGTTAGTTATGTATCCGTGCGTAATATACAAATTTCATTCACGTGATTTTGCCTTTATTAAATAGTTTTTATCAGAAGAAAGCCCCATGAGATTAGAGAAGAGAGTACGTACTAACCTTATGCAAAACACAGTCCGTGAGATCCATGTTTTGTTAAGTTTTTAACTTTGCTTTTCTACAAGAGCAAGCTAGGGTTTTGATAAGTTTTTAGACGTTTGGTTTTAAGTTTGGTTTAAGGTTGGTCCATTTATTAAGTTAGGGTTTCTACGTGGTTTAGTATCGGTTAACGTCATCGTCTCCATGGCTCGCCTTTGCGTTGCCTTTTAAGGCACCGCCTTATGACCAATGCGCACTTGGCGAGCGCCTTACGGAACCCACCCTCGCCTAGGAGGTACATGGCGATGGAGCCGTCGCCTGAGTGCGCCTCGCGCCATGGCGCAAAAGGCGAGCGCCATTTTAAACACAGCGTTGAAACAATGCTCTAGTTTCTCCGTGATAATGTGAAGTAGCTCTTCAGGGAGCTGAGTCCAGTCAGGCACCATCGATGATGATGATGATAATGATAATGATGCCTTCTTTTCTGATGGAGGTTCTGACATGTTTGCTGACGAAGACGGAAACTGCTGAAAGATATTTACAATTGTAGGAGTTAGGAAACAGTAAAACATACATGATGAACAAACAAGATTGATCTCAAATCAAATGAGTAACGACAGACTCAGGTAAAACTAATAACAAGTATTCAACACATGTTCACCGACCATGATCAGATTAAAGCAAAAAGGCGACAACTTCAACAAACCCATCATGAAAATAAGAAACAATTACTACAGTCTACAGCCGACAGATTACGACAGGAACAAAAAGAAAATACCATACAATACATCTGAGATTCCGTTTCAATAATGAGACATGAATGATTTAGAACTAGGTTGTATGAAACAAGAACAGACAAGATTAATCGCATAATTGAGTATGTGTACCTGTTTCTTCTTTCTCGGCGCCATGTTTGCTGATTGCTGCTCCATTTCCGATTTCTATTTAGGGTTTAATAAAAGAGGAGAGAATTGGAAATCTACATATAACTGTTGCTTATTAAATTTAAAATTTTTACATATAATTATAATCATTGTTATACTTATATGTAGATTTGTTTTTAACTATAATTTTTAAAATTATAGATTGAATAGTTTAGGAAATGTCATTTTTAGAGTTACTAGGAGTACTCCGGCGCGTGTTCAGATGTTGATTTCTCTTTTGAATTCTATTATTTTCATTTTCATCTGTTAGTTGTTAGTCCAATTGAATCTGAATTATTAGTTCTTGCCAATTTAGATTTGAGGGTCTTGAACTAATAATTGATTTTATGAGTACATGTTAGTAGATCTCATGATGTCATGTTTGCTTTTCTGACTTCCACTGAGTGAATAAGATAATTTTTTTACTTGTGGGTTAGATGAGTTTTTTGGTTTATGTATGTATTAAGGATTTTATTTATTATTTTAATTTTAGGAGCCAGTACCGGAAGGTGTAATAATTTATTTTAAAAGTAAAGAAATATATAAATTAAAGATTTTTTTATTCATGATAAGAAATGTAAAATCTGGTTTGTCTTTAAAAAGCAAAAGAAATAATGGCATATTTTATTTGGATCTATTAGCAATGTAATCGACAAATTTCTCAACTCTTAAGAAGTAGTAATAATTCTTGCATAGATGATTTATGTTTTGGAGGTTGCAACTTCCTGGAAGTTTGAGTCTTGCCATGTTTTTTAGATATATGTGCTCCAGCTGAATAGGATAGACTCTTGAGGTTTTTTTTTTTAATTTTCCTCCAACAACACTTGGACTGTGTGTTCCCTCGAGTCTAGGGTATTTAGCTCCAGCAACTGCATTACCAAGAAAGAAGCATTATCCCATCCTCCAGCCAAGAGCATGACAAATGAGATAATATGGTCCCCACACAACCCCGGCCAAGGAAGTTGTTACAGAATAAACTTATATCTCAGTTTTTTCAAAACACAGCACTAGCAAAGAATCAAACATTTATTGTTCCTAGTTATAGGTTTATAACACTCTTAATGCTAACCGACTTAAGTATAATCTACCGCCATTAGGAGGGATGATTTTCTCAACCAGGAAAAGCTCATCATCACCAGAAGGAACCAGAGAATTGCATGAACAACAGTTCAGCAGCTCCAAGGGCTTCAGAGGAGTCAGTTCCAGGAAATGAGGATCAAAAGCGAAAACGTCTCCATTAAGAAAGATTGCATAAAACCTGCCACTAAAAGTGACTAAATCATCGCACGTAGCGTCTGAGAGTCTCTGAAGCCGCATCTACCTCATTTCATCACTTCTTAACACCAACACAACTTTATTGTAGTTAATTAGAACAACAAAAATCTCCTCCCTCCTTGTTTAGCGGGAGAATAGCCACACCTCTGTATTCTTTAGCATTGCAACCAAACATTCTGTACTGATGGCCAAGAGGGAAGATCTGGCAGTCGAGCATGTTCATCAACCTTGGATCAGATGATCCTGGAATCTCCACTTTCACTGAGCATTGGTTAGGAGATGGAAGCTCTTCTGACTCATATCTGCCTATCCCTCCCAAGAAATACTCAGAAGAAGCAGACTCAGCAGCTCGGGGTTTAAAGAGGAAGAGAGGGATCTTCTCGAGAGTCCAAGAGCCTTTGTTATCGAGCGTGGGAAGAGAGTAACTCGGGCGTGATAGGTAAGAAGGAAGGGGTAATATGGATCGCCACAAGGTGCAAACAGCGCGAGCATGAACAACATCGAAACAGTCATCCAGATTCTTGGAGATAACGTGGAGTAGCTCTTCAGGGAGAAGTAAGAGGCTACTTTATGGGACCTTCTCGAGAGTGCACAAGCCTTTACTGACATAAGGGAAATCGCCAAACGCGGGTAAAGAGTAACTTGGGCATAGCAGGGAATGAGGAAATGGAAATGTGGATCGCCATGAGGTGCAAACAGAGCGAGCATGAATAACGTTGAAACAATGCTCTAGTTTGTCCTTGATAATGTGAAGTAGCTCTTCAGGGAGCTGAGTCCAGTCAGGCACCATCGATGAAGATGATGATAATGATGCCTTCTTTTCTGATGGAGGTTCTGACATGTTTGCTGACGAAGACGGAAACTGCTGAAAGATATTTACAATTGTCAGACATGATGAACAAACAAGATTGATCTTATACAAATGAGCAACGACAGAAGGTTGAATGTTCACCGTCCATGATCAGATTAAATCATAAAGGTGACAACTTTTAGCATTTTTCAACAAACCCATCATGAAAATAAGAATCCAGAAAGATATTTACAATTGTTTTTAGATAAAAGCATATAAAGGTGACAACTTTAGCGTTAATCTACAAACCCATCATGAAAATAAGAACCCAGAAGGTTTATCTATGAACATAAAAACAATTACGACAAGAACCAAAAAGAAACCATATAAAACCTCTGAGGTTCGGTTTCAATAGTGGGACAGAATTGATCTAAAACTATTTTGTAGGATTGATTCAAACAGAGTCGTACATAACCGGAACAAACTAGCAGCATCTTCTTCTCCATTGCAGGCTCTTCCATTTTCGCAGGCTGCTGAGATTTCACAACCTGAACGAAAATGAAGGTTCTAGGGTTTCATGAAACATAAACAGATCCAATTCGAGAATTCAATTTCGTTCGAAATTTGATCAAATGGGGGGAGAAAGTATGTACCCTTCTTTTCTTTCTGGGCGCCATGTTTGCTGATTGCTGCACCGTTTTCGATTTCTGTTTAGGGTTTAATAAAACCAAGAATCAAAATCATCACCCAAATAACTCGAGTAGCTCTGACCATCTGATTCTTGGTTTGATTCATGTCTGCCTCTTCCGGTTTGGTTATTTTGAATTTTGGTTCGGTAACAAAAACTGAGAACCGATTATTATTCGATTCGGATCTCAGATCTGCTTTGGTTGTGATATATCAGTTAATTCGGGTTAAACATTAGAAAATTTAAAATTTTCAGATTAAAAATTTTCAGATAACAATTTAGATAATTCGGAAATTTGAAATATTTCGAATATAAAGTATTACGGTCGTTTGTGTTTCAAAAAACTGTATTATGGTCATTTCCAGTGAGAATGATGACCATGGGCAGTATTAGTATTACCTCATCCTCGTCTTCCCTTCTTAGCATTACTGTGATTCCAAAGTGTGGACAGTTAGGACACAAAGCTACAAGATGTTTTGGACTTCCTCCGGTTCCAGTATCCAAGGACCTCAAAACTAATGAGTCTTCAGAAGCTCACTATCCTCTCCAACAGGGGTGAATCTAGAGGATTTTTTCATGAGTGCACAAATGGTAACAAAGGAAAAATCTGAGGATTTGATTATAAAACAATGGGTGCACAATAAATTTTTAGTCATGTTATAGTTATAACTTTGCTAGAAAATATTAAATATCCAGATTTTAGTGGATGCACGTGCCTTCATGATTAACAAGCTAGATTCGCCAGTGTGAATGTCTTCATGTTACTAGTCCTAACCTACATCATGTTCACTCTGAATCAGCTCCACTAGTTGAAACACAAAAACCTTCAGATGCTATCTTATATGACTCTCAAGGCTGCATTTTGTTAGATAAAGAAGGAAATGACTTGGTGCCATCAAACATGCCAACCCAAGCTTTTGTAAACAACACTAGGGTCAATGTCGAAAGCCCCTTGAGACATCCTGCTTCAGTGGAAACTGAGGCTATCCCACTTGTAAGTTCACATAACTCCACATCTGTTACCGCTTCTACATCTGAAACACTACATTTTCCAAAATCTGCAGTTTTTGAGCCCCATTGCTGGTTTAATCGTCACTTCGTCAACATTTGTTCCACCTGTTCCTTTGCTCCTCAGTGTTACTGGCACACTCTCTCTTCCTACCTCTGTAGTGATATGAATTATGAATCTAGGCTAGGTGGTCTTGGGAGTAATAGCAAGCCGTTGGGTGATGTAAAAGGCTTAAACATGTTTGAAAATATAGCATTGATGGATGAGGAATTAGCATCAGATGATGTTTTCTCCCCGTCTCATTCTCTGTTCCCATCAGTTGACATCACACCACACCTTTTGTTTTTAACTCATCAGTGTTCGGATCACCATCTTCATTATCAGGTGCTCTTGTTGTTAATTCTGAATTGGCAGAGGATGAATCTGGTGCCAAAGTTGTGGCTGCTTCCTCCAATAGTCTTGACATGGCGCAAAAGATCTTGTGATGGTCGTTGCTTAAAACCATCACAAACTAAAGGATATAGAGTGGTTGACAGTTAGCTAGGGACGATGTCAATTGGGTTGTCCATGTATAATGGGTATGTCCAAATAGACAAAGCAGTTTATTGGACATTATTTTTTGAAGCTCAAATTGCACCAATCCCAAAATGGACTATTCCAAATGGATTTTCTACGGGGTCCAATTGTAACATCATTCTTTAACATATAAAAATATATATACAGTGTGAAAAATGTGATTTTACAATTTTGGCAGAAAATACGATTATGCAAATTTGCCGAAAGCGTGATTTTGCGGTTTTGACGAAACGTGATTTTGAAGTTTTGGCGGAATACACGATTTGCGGATTTGGCGGGAAACATGATTTTGCGGTTTTGGCAGGAAACATGATTTAGCAAATTTGGCGGAAAACTTGATTTTATAATTTTGACGAGAAAACATGATTTGATGGTGCATTTTTGGCGAGAAAATGTGATTTTACAGTTTTGGATGGAAAACATGATTTTACGGTTTTGGCGAGAAAACATGATTTTACAATTTTAGCGGGAAAACGTAATTTTGCAGTTTTGGCAGAAAAAGTGATTTTGTGATTTTGGCAGAAAAACGTGATTTTGCGAGTTTGGCGGAAAAACATGATTTTGCAGTTTTGGCAAAAAACATGATTTTGCGGGTTGGACAGAAAAACATGATTTTACGGTTTTAACGGATAACGTGATTTTGCAAATTGGATAAAAACATGTTTTTGTTTTCTAACTTTTTCTAAACTTACATATATTTAGATTTATTGGATGCTAACGTCCAAATGATTTTAGTCCACTAATTTTGGTGTTAATAGGTTTTAGTCCAAATAGACAACTTTAATTTTTGAGTCTAATATGGTCAGACCATTTGGATTTGGTCTTGGCTGATCCATGGTCATTAACCCCATTTGACATCCCTATATATGGGAGCCAAGAGTATATAACCGGGAACACAAATACAGATCCATCCTCATCTTCAAGAGCAGCTCGTTGTGGAAAAGGACGATCTAGTCTAACCTCTACATGTACTTTTGCTTCTCCCATAAAGATAGGATCAAGCCATGGTCTATTTGTGAGCATTGGAGCACCTATACCTGAGGCTATCCAGCTTATTTCCTTTTGGAGTAAAGATGATGGGGGATATCTTTCAAGGTAAGCCAAACCGGAATAGTGGTGATTTCAGGCAGTGCTAGAGTTCCAGCAGGATTCCAAGCAAAAACAAATAAAATGCAGTCATCAACATGCCAAATTCCTCTTTGAGTTACCTATTTGCGAGTAGGTTCATCTGGAATGTGAAACCCAAATCAGGATAGGATCAAGCCATGGTGTACTTGTGATGCAGTCATCACATTGATGTTTTGTAAAGGAAAATGTTGCTACGATCAAGGTTTTGAAGAATGATTTGGCTGATGTTGTCTCCAATGGCCCTTTGGCGTAAATGCTTATAGCTGGGTAATCTGTGGGTGTTCCTTTTATTTTTATGTATATTCCAGTATATCTAAGCTGATTCGGTTTTAGATTCCATTTTCTATAAGATTGAATTAAGATAGTTAGGTTTTCTTGTGAGATAATAGATTCAGATTTACTGATTTGTATTTTATACTTTTTTTTTTTGGTAAAATTGTATTTTATACTTATTTAAGATAGACAGAAGAACTTCCTAATTAAGGCACTATACAAAAATGGTGTAAGTGTTCTTTTTCCTTTAGTCATGTGAACTGTATATAGCTTACGGTAACTCTCAAATAAAATAAAATAATTGAATTATTCGATTAATCTAGGTGGAAACATTTAGTTCGTTTGCCCTAACTTTTCAAGGGAATGACCGGAAGCTTGTTGTGAAGTAGTGTTTGTCGCCTTTTGATTTTATCATTACTTACTGCTGATAACATATTATCTTTTCTTACTCATAGTCTCTTCGGAGTGTTGTGAAAAAAAAAAATCATGAGAATAGAAGTCAGCAGTTTCAAAGCATCATTAATTCATTATATAATTGATTCAGAACAGATAATTATATTTTTAATAGTAACTATTACCTGTCTGATGTTTATGTTGTCTACGCCCAAGCTATCGTTTAGATTTGTTGTCCAAGAAGGCAAGAATATTCCATGATCGAAGAAATTTACAGGAGTTACAAATATATATATATATATAATATATATATATATATACACACACACACATACATTTCATTCAACTCATAAAATTGTACCAAGAATATTTCATTTACAATTTGCAAAACTTACCTGTTTAAGGTGCTAGAATCAATCAACATGTATATATTCAGTGACATCTTTAGCGAGTCATGTTCATTTTAGTCTATATTTTTTTAACCATCAATTCACATATGTGATATAATTGTTACAACCTCAAAGCATCTAACGTTGAAGAGGGGCTCGGGTGAATTAAAATACATTCATATGCAAAGTAAAATCATAATCAGATACATGTATTTTTCTTTATAGGCGTTTGCCTTTTTTTATAAAACCTATTGAGTATATTAAAAATGGATGTTTGCGAGGTTTAAGCTGAAACATCTGCCATTTGTAATGCCCATAAGAGTTACAAAAGAGATGAAATGCTAGATAAAATAACATAGATATATCTGCGTTTGTAACTGTAGACTTGCCATTGTAGCAGCCAAGAAAGCCTCCAGAATTGTTTGGTTTGTTAGTGATATATCATGAGACTTAGTTTACAAAAAAAAAAAAAGATATATCATGAGACTTATGAGACTGTAGATGTACCTCACATTGAAAATTCAGTTGTCATATACACCTCGCACATCTGCGTATATATAACAGTTTTTGTAAGTGAAACTTGCTCATATTTTATTATCTTGCTTTACTAATTCAAAAAGTTTGGGGCTTGATGAACATGCTATTTATTTTTGATGATGAAACGAACTGAATAACCAAGGACATCCGGTAGTGGGCCTGAGTAAAAAAGACCTAATAATTTGTTATGGAATTGACAAAGATAATTAAATCGCAGCTTGAGGATGTTTGAATAATGAGAATGAGAGACGGGATTATCATAAAGAAATTGCAAGAGGGAAATTATATTTCTTTCCCAAAAGTGTGAAATTGCAAAAGTGCTAAGCTCAACGCATTGACACTATTCATTGTGAGATATTTTTTTTAGTAACATGTTAAATTTCATACCTTTTTTAATGTTTTACAGTGTTGAAAAAAACAACTTATGAGCATATAATAAACACAAAGACAACCCAATAAACAAAAGAGAGAAGAAGAATATGGCGAGAGATTAAGGAGGCCTGAAGCGTAGGAAGTAGAAATTGCAGCAGCGACTGTTGGCGGTGAGATGAAGCCGGAAAAGAAAGGAATCTGTCCCGCATGAGCCTGTCAACTGAAGAGCGATTAACTTGAACGGTTGTTGAAGTTGATGTGAAGATCCTTGCATTTCTTTCCTTCTACGGTAAATAGATAACTGCATGAAAAAGAAAATTGTTTTGGGTAAACTTTTTATAGTGACTAGATCTACCGCAAGCGTTATTCCAAACTCAAGAAAACCCTTAAAATTCTTTTTAGAGAATCGTAGTACCACCGCATCGATAGAGAATCGAATCTGGGACTTTTAACAGTCGTCTGTGAGAATAGAGACCATATATTGTGAGATTTTTTGTTTGTAACATGAGCTTCAAAGTCGTATGGATGTGTTGTTCAAGTTGTGGAAGAGAGCGAATTTAATTAAAAGGTTCATTATACATGGTTATGATGCATAGTGGAAATATTAAGCTTCAGATACTTTAACATAGATAATAATGGTGATTTTTATAAACTAATTTAAAATATTTTACCAGTATATAACATAGAAAGTAAAATATAAAATACCAGATTAAATATAAATATACGCATTATACAAAATAACAACAAAACTATTTATTTAAGAATAAAATATACTAAACACACAGAAAAAACATATAAAATATTTTTGAAAGAAAAATCATGTGCAATTTTTTTTTTTTTTGATAACCGTAGTGTGCTTCCAAAGACTTTCTAGGCCCAAGGACTAATCACTACGAGGCCGCAGGATCCGCGTTTTCTTATCACTTAAGGCACCCCAGGTGCCCAAGTGGAATCGAACACAGGGCGGTACTCACAGCTGTGATTAGTCGTTGGGCCTAGAAAGCGTTTGGATTACACCGCAGTTATCAAAAAAAAAACAAATTGCACATGATTTTTCTTTCAAAAATATTTTTATAACTTTTAAGTTTTGCCTTGCTTTTTGTAGCTCGTCCGGTCTGTGATGGTACTAGTAATCATGTGCAATTTCACCAGGTACTCATCTGATTAATTTCCGACTGAGTTTATTGTTTCAAGGTCACACCTTTCTTTCTCTACCTCTAAGCGATTCTTTTTCGAAGAAGACTCTTCTTTTCTCTGGTACTGGTACTATCATAACTGATCTTGGTCTCGTGTTTATTGCGCAGGTCCTTCAGTCTACGCATAAGAAGTTGCGAATTCCTACACTTAAACCCACTTATGGAAAAAGTCGAAAAAATCACAACGTTCGTACGCGGAGACTGCCGAACTGTGTGTTAAAACGAGACCAAAGCCAGTGGTCGTAGTTACAGTACCAGGAAAGAAGAATTCTTTGAGAAAGAACCAGTTAGAGGTAGGAAAAGAAAGATGCGACCTGGAAGCACTAAACTCAGCCAAAAATTAACTATAGCTGGTGCAACTTTTAAAAAGGGAAACCTGATCAGAGAGAGTAAGATATGTTGGAGAAGAAAACAGAAAGAGAGAGAATATATATAGTCCCCGAGAGCTAGGAAGATGAGGATGAACTTAAAACTGTGTATCATCACCAAGCCAAGTTCAACGTTTCTTTTTGTTCCTTCCTTCTTTGAATTTTTTTTTTCTTTTGAAAATCTTTTTACTATGCTAACTTTTGTATTTGTTTCCATACCTAATGTACCTAGAAATTCTTTCAAATCTTTTCTCTTATATTTTTCCTTTTGCAATTTATTTTTCCACAGTATTTGATAATAATAAAACAAATTAAAAAAAAAACATATTTTCTATATACTACAGATTTCTTAACCCATTTTCTTATAGTCTTGTTTTTTATGATTAATTATTCTATTGTACTATCATGATAACAAAACAAAAACATTTTTTTCTGTTTTATATTTTGTAAGTTTTATGTTGTTGTACTCTGATCAAAATAAAACAACAAACTGAAAGGTGAAAACTATTTCCAACATTCGAAAACTGAAAGGTGAAAACTGAAAGGTGAAAACATCTTACAACTCTATTTCATAAAAAAAAAACATCTTACAACTCTACATGGATTAAAAAAAAAGATTTTTGATAACTTTTTATGTTTGTACTATATTTACAGTAGACATCTTTATTTTAGTCACAAAATTATATGTAATGAACAACTGTATTTACATGGTACTGAAAATTTCCATCAAGCATTTTCATTATTTTGAAAAAAATTGTGTTATGTAGAATCCAATCTCGAAAACATAATGTAAAAATAATAAATAATATTTTGATTATATTTCTATCAATTACCTGATAAAATGGGCTTCAACATTTTCTATATGATTTGCATACATCAGATAAAATTAAATTGAAATAATAACACAATTTTAGTAATTTAGACAATATTGTAATAGTTGAATGTATGTTCAGTTACATGGATTATGAAATGTGTCAAATATATTTATCTTATTGACGGAAACCCTAAACATCATTATGAAAGAAGTTATAATTCTATATGAAGGAAGCTAATGTTATATGTTAAGGATATTAATCACTATATTGTCTAACTTTTTCTCAACTTAGAATACCCTATATTTAGATTTATTGGACGCTAACGTCCAAATGATTTTAGTCCACTAATTTTGGAGTTAATTTTTTCTAAAATTCACATTTAATTTCAAATTTTGATTAAAATTTAAAATATATGTTTTTATAAAATATTCGTACCCGTAAAATTTCGATATCCATCTAATTGTATCAAGCTTTTTGGTTGTTATGCATTTTTTTCGGTGAAAGAACATGTTACTATAAATGCACTCAGTTTGGGCGATTACAGACTTACAGTTCCCACCAACCACTACATGGGCTTAAATTAGGCTTGTGGTTACAGTTTTTTTTTCTGTTAAGGTTTTCAGTATCAGTTAATTCAGTTTGGCCAGGGAAAAGAACCGAAGATAAAATTGATTCGATTTTTGGTTATTTTTCGGTTTTATATTTTTCAAAAATAACCGACTTTGATATTTTGGTTGGAGTTCGGTATAATTACTTTTAAAAACGAATAATGTAGGTTAAATTTGTTTGTTTTCAGTAAGTTCGTTTTTTTTTTGGTTAATTCGGTTAATTTTGGTTTTTCGGTTCTTTAATTTTTTTTTTATTTTTTAGAAACGAACCAAAACAAAAAAAAAACGAATTAGTTTTCAAAATCAAACTGCACTAAACCAAACACAAAATCGTAACCGTGCCAAAAACCAAAATTTTGGATTGGTTCTGCTGGTCCGTTTCAGAAAAAATCCGCAAGCCTAGCTTAAATTGTAAGAACCTTTTGTCTGAGGTTACGAAGTTCATGAGACAAAACCTTTTTCATTAAGACAACATAGTTTCAAGATAATAAAAACTGGAATATCATCAGATATCAGAATACTTCTGCTTCAAATCACAAGAAAATATTAAAAACAAAGTCCACAAATCTCTCCGGTAAATCCAAATTAAGATATCACGGCTCAGCGCGCTCAATCCGGAGAGTCACCATGGGAGACTTATTGAGGATCGTCACACGAGTCTCTCTCGAACATCTCCAAACATTCAAGTCATCTCCAGGGTTCCCTGTATCTACTCCATACTTATAAGGAAATGTCTCATCGAATATCTCATTGATGAACAACATCGAGCTCCCACTCAGACCACAACCCTCAGGAAGCTCCTTAGCCGAGCACGCGCTGTTCCCAGAGCTGTTCCCCGGCTTTCCAATCAACAACACACGGTCCCCCAAATCATTAACCACGACCCATTCGCCAGCTTCCTCATCCAGCACACTCACTCTACACGCCATCTTGGTAAAACTCAAAACACTGTTACGAACAATGATTCTCTCGACAAGGTAAAGCTCATCGTCACCGTACGGAACCAGATAATTTTGTCTTCCACACCCTGCAATATTCGGTGGCCTCAGCGGCGTCGTTTCAAGCGTGTAAGGATCGATGGCGAATACGTCCCCGTTGATGAACACCGCATAGAATTTACCTCTGAAGGTGACTATATCTTTGCAGTCAGCTCTCGAGCAATTATCAACCTCCATCCAACGCGTTTCAGTACTTCTTAACGCTAGTATATGATGATCGTAGCCGATAAGAACAATGAACTCTCCTGTCTCCTCGTTTAGCGGAAGAATAGCCACGCCTCTGTAACTTCTTGATAATGAATCAGGATCGTAACCGACCATTCTGCACATATGGCCCAGAGGGATAATCCGACAGTCAGCAGTGTTGATAAAGGTTGGAGATGGAAGCTCAACACGGTCCCCGGACTTATCTGGTCTGATTCCTCCAAGGAAAAACTCACAAGGCAATGTGTCGGGAGAACGGACTCTGAAGAGGAAGACAGGGAACTTCTCGAGCGTGCCTCCTCTTGGTCTGCGAGGGAACCTATCGAACGAAGGAAGAGAGTAGGTAGTGCGTAGTAGCCAAGAAGGATAGGGGAAGATGGATCGCCAGGGGCGGCAAACAGCGCGGGCGTGGATGAAATCGAAACAGTCTTCTAGCTTTGAGGAGATGATGCAAAGCAGCTCCTCAGGGAGAAAGGACCAGTCGGATGATGTGTGCTGCTCTTTAGAAGACAGTTGTAGTTTTGAAACCTGGCAAGAAGAAGATTCACAATCCTGAGAAGCGACACAACATCTAGAAACTACAAATAAGCGCACACGTTCTTACACTATCTGAGAGAAGAGATGTCTTATTCTCAGTTGCGGGTTCTGTCGTTTTAGCTGGTTGTTTCGATTTCACAACCTGAAAGAAAAATTAAGCTGATTCTGCTGCTATTGAAATTCGATTAAAGTTATGTAATAAGAGAGGGAGAAGGAGTGTGTACCCAAACCATGTTTGATGACTTTTTTCTCGGTGCCATGTTTTGCTGATTTCGAAATCTGTAAGACATATTGGAGGGTTTAGTAATACGTAAGCAAACATGAATTAATAACACGAAGACTACGAGAACAAGTACTAGATCCGCCTACAAGAAACAGAGAATCGAACTGATAATGGAATGGACTTTTCGATTTGGTGCCCGGAAAAAACTTGGATTAGATGTTGTTCAGAGCTCTAAGCTAAACCGTCGCCTCCTCCGTTTTCAGTACGGTCGAAACGCACCCTAAGTCTCACGTGCGTAAGGTAAAAGTTGTTGGAGAAGAAGAAAGGAAAGGTGCCTTCTTTCTTTTACTATTGGGCTTTTTTTGTACTCTAGTAAACCATTAAGGCCACGCAAATATTCAAATATCGTCTTTTGAACACTATTCAAGATGCTGCATGTAAATATAAAATTTATAATATCTACATATTTGAGATGTAAAAAAATTTAAGTTTAGATGTAATTTGCATCTCAAAATCTAAAAGTAAATAAATATCTTTCAATGTAAATATAAAATTTATGAAATTAATTAACTATTATATATTATTTTAAATTAGAAAATGTGTGTTCACACCAAAACTGTAAGAAGATGTGTTTTTGTCAAAATCGTAAATTTTGTTTTTTTGTTAAAAATCGTAAAATTGAATTTTTTTCTTCAAAACCGTAAGATCATGTTTTTTCACCATAACCATAAACTAAATTATTCTTCAAAACCGTGAAATCATATTATCCCATCAAAATTTCAAAATTAAAAAATTGAATTTTTCGCCAAACAAAAAAATTATGTTAATTTAATATTTAAGATATATTATATATATATATATGAAATTACCTGAAAAGTTGATACAAAATTGTTACAGATCGAATTCATATCTATATATTTTATTTTATGAGTATTATTCATCAAGGTATATGCTAGATTTGCTTTTTATTCGAAATCTGATCGGATACCTGAAATACTCAAAATTTTATATGTACTAAATATTTTTGATATATACATTTTAACTACCTTTTCTCAAATTTTCAAAAAAAAAAAAGAAAATTGATTTATTTTAATTTTTTTAAAGTAAATGTTATATTTTTGGTTACATTTTTTTAATTTTTGAATAATTTTTGGATGATAAATGTGCAAATCTTATTTGACGCTGATCGAATTATGCAAGAAAGTGAGAAAATGTATTTTTTTTTTCCTGGCGGTCAGAAAATTTGTTCAATCAGACAAGTCGATGATTCAGAGAAACCAAAGCCGGTTAGAGTTTAAGATTGAGAGCTGGTTAATGGTAGGAGGAAAGGAACTGTGTGAAACTCAACCATTTTGGTACTCTCTCTCTCTCTCTCTCTCTCGCGGTGATTAGGGTTTTGCAATCTAAACATGTCTTGGCCAGAGAAGAAGCAATCGCCGCCGCCGTCTCCGATCACGTCACTTCCGGAGGACGTCGCCGTTGACATCTTAGCTCGCTTACCGATATGTGACTATCCGAGAGTATCTCTCGTTTCGAAGCGCTTCCGTTCGCTCGTTTCGTCGCCCGAGATATACGCGAGGCGACGATCTTCGCCGGGCTGCACCGAGCATTGTCTCTACGTTTTCCTCTATAACTATGCCAACCGCGTGAACCGTTTGTATACGCTCCGCCGCAGCAATAGCAGCAGCCGCTTGGTCCTAATCCCTGGGCTGCCTCCTGCTATACCTCCTTATGGAAGCTTCGCAGCTGTGGGTTCGAGGATCTATGTGTTTGATGGGGTTAATTCTTCTTACACCATCGACTGTACATCTCACACCGTGCAACATCTCCCCAGGATGCCTGTGCCCTTGTCTAATACAGTAGCTGACGTCGTTGGCGAGAGAATCTACGTCGTTGGATATCACGATGCCGATCCAAAGTCGAAGGCCATGTTGGAGTTCAACACAGAAACACAAACATGGAAAGGTCCGATGACAGTGCCGGGGATGCAGATACGTGATGGATGTGTGGTGGCGATGGCTGGTAAGATGTACATTAGGGATTTCGAGAAGAGCTTTGTGTACGACCCAGAGGAAAGCAAATGGGAGACGGACGAGGTGCTGAGTTCCAAGTGTTGGGGTGAGAGCGCTTGTGTTGTTGATGATGTTTTGTTCTTTTACGATTGGTCTGACAATGAGTTGAGGGCGTATGATCCAGAGCGCAAGTGTTGGCAAGTGGTGAAAGGTTTGGATGATTTGTTGGCTGAGATAAGAGGTGTTGCTTGTTGTTGGTTGCAGACTGTGAGTTACGGTGGGAGACTGGTTTTGTTATATGGAAAAGGAGAATTCTTGTATATAACCAAGGAGGTTTGCTGCGCGGAGGTTTCGCTGGAAATACGCCAAGGGGGTCAGATTTGGGGTAAAGTTTATCAGTGGTGTGATGATCATGCTTTGATCGCTGGTAATTTTATCATTAGGAAGTCTCTAGATGTTGTGCTTTGATTCAACAACATTCTCTCCTTTTTTCATAAACTTGTTGAGGTGGGTGGGTGGGCCTTTGTTTGAGAGTTGAGAGTTGAGAGTCTCTCACTTGTATATCTCTTTTTCTTAAGCTGTGCTCCTTTCCTTACCTGTAGTATGTAACTGAATGGAAACATGTTCCAAGTTTACAAAAATGTGTCTTGAATTTTCAGATGTTTGTCTGCTGTCTGGCAGTGTAAGTGGAACCTGTTCGTTGGTATAAGGGCTTTATGAGGTCACACTAAGGCCGCACTAACGACTAAGAACTAAATATCTAGGTAGCAATTCTAGTCAATAAGAGGTAGCTCTCATCCCGAGTTCGGCACTAGCTTCTAGCTTCTGAGCTTTTTGATTTCCAATATGTACCTTTCTCATAGCTGAATAAAAATAGAGAAAGATGTCATAACAATTTTTACTGTCTTTATGTTTTATAAGAAACCTGTATTCTGAGAACAAATAAACTCACATGTAAGAGCTGATCCGGCAAGACCTGCAAGCCTTGATTTAGTATTTGTCTCGGCAAACGGTTTTGCATTCTTTTTAGCCACCATTCGCATGTCCCAAACTATGATCCCCCATCAGAAGATGCAGAAGCAACCAACTACGGATCTTCTGAATTCTGATGCACCTTCACTGTCGATCCTCAGCAGCAGTAAACATAGTTCCACTCTTGTTGCAAATTAAGCAAACAATTTTAGCCAAGGAACCAAAAGCATCACCATTTCCAGTAACAAAACTTCAACAAGGAACCGAAACAACTCTACTTGATATTTACTAATCAGTAATATTCCATTTTATCCAAAATCCTATCTGAATTCTGATCCAAAACATAACTCACACATGATTCTAAATCTACGATTTGAAACACAATCCCCCACAACTATATCACTTTCTTGTTCTTGTGCAAGACTTTTGGTGTGACTTTTTTTTTTCAATCCTAAATCGATCAACTTATCATCATTTTCAATCCATTATCTAACATCTAAAATCAAACTTTATCTTAACTGTACGAAATTCACGACAAAAAAGAGCACATAAGATTACTAGTACAACTCAAACGAGTATTTTATAACTAGAACCATAACTAGTATAATTCATAACTAAAATTAAAATAATTAATTAGACTTTTGAAATTTTTAATTTCAATTTCAATTGTAATTCTAATTTTAATCTAACATCTAATAATTATTTTCTAGTTTTAGAATTTAGATTCTTAAAATATTTTTGAAAATTATCTTATTTTATTAAAATATTAACATTTTATTATAAATAAAATTAACATTCTGTTAAGTCGAGAATAACAGACACGATCTTGAAAACTGAAATTGATAAAATACTTTGTTAAATAATTTGTGAAATTAACCACAGGGTGGTGGGCTAGTGGTCTTGAGGTTGTTAACACACCAATACGGACCCGGGTTCGAATACCCCCTGTGGCCACGGAATGCTTTACGCCCTCCCCAAGTTTAAAGTTATCGCGGCGTTGGTGCTGGGTCCTTGGGTAATGGGTATTAGTGCCGGCTGGTTCCGGGCCAGGGGGATTAGATGGTTGGCAATCGGAAACCATGTGCGGATTACGGGCCTTTGGGCAAACGGAAACCACGTGCGGATTACGGGTCACCTTTGAACCTCCTGTTAAAAAAAAAAAAAAAAATAAAAATAATTTGTGAAATTTTGAAACTGGATAATAATAAAATTTAGATATTAAAAACTTAACTAAATCTAGTTGAAGTATTTTAATAGTAGAATCTTTCCTTATAATCATGGATTGACTTTATTTGATTTGGATAACATTGAAATAGTCGTTTTTATTTACAATTCAAGTAAATCATCCCACAGTGAAAGTGACTGCTCCAACCTGGGCATTTTAACGGCAAAGTCTATGGAATTATATTTTGTTTTACTTCTATACTACTTGCTCAGGTTTTTTTTTGTCAGATCAATACATAAACTAATTTAAATACAAAAGAGAATGTAAGTCGTCTCCTAC
The DNA here is from genome assembly GCF_020379485.1 of Brassica napus. Lineage (NCBI taxonomy): Eukaryota > Viridiplantae > Streptophyta > Magnoliopsida > Brassicales > Brassicaceae > Brassica > Brassica napus. The sequence goes on along the minus strand of NC_063437.1, from coordinate 13,874,488 downwards.
AAAACTAGAATCCTACTCTAATCCTACTCAATATGGAAATATTTGTATTAGAATTGGCCGTACTTTGAAATTGTATTTGATACTATCTCTATCATATTTGATTGCTTCTTCGGACTTCGTCTAGATGCCAATTTGAAATATAAAAAATTCACCACCTTATCAAAACTTTACTATATATAGGGACATAGATCGATCATTATTACTTACTTCCCATACTTGAAAATTAAACACATTTTTTTATAAGAAACCCTCAGATGAAAAACAAGATAATTTTCTTCTTCTTCTTCTTCTCGGTGTTTTTTATGGAACTTAGCCGAGGACAGAACAACAGAAGAATCGAAGTCAATGTGGGTGCTGTAACTGATGTCGGGACTACATACTCCGAGGTTGCCATGCTATGTGTCAACTTGTCTCTTGCTGATTTTTATTCTTCTCGTCCTCAGTTTCAGACGAGGCTTGTCGTCAACGTCGGTGACTCCAGAAAGGACGTTGTGGGCGCAGCAGCTGCAGGTAATCTCTCTCTCGCTCTCTCTGTCAATACATCGGCATGTACTGATGTACCATTACTGAATTTTTCTTGGTTTCGAAAATTTCACAGCGCTTGAGCTGATAAAGAACAAGCAAGTGAAAGCCATTTTGGGGCCATGGACTTCAATGCAAGCTCATTTCTTAATCGAGATTGGCCAAAAAACACAGGTTCCAGTTGTTTCCTACTCTGCAACAAGCCCATTTCTTACATCTCTCCGTAGTCCATACTTCTTGCGTGCTACGTATGAAGATTCCTCTCAAGTGAACGCCATCAAATCTATCATCAAGCTGTTCGGGTGGAGAGAAGTTGTTCCTGTTTACATCGACAACACATTTGGAGAAGGTATCATGCCTCGTCTCACTGATGCATTACAAGAAATCAACGTTCGAATACCTTATAGATCTGTCATCGCACTCAATGCCACGGATGATGAAATCTCTGTGGAGCTTCTTAATATGATGAACAACCCCACAAGAGTGTTTATTGTCCACATGTACTCTCCTCTTGCCTCCAGATTCTTCATCAAAGCTAAGGAGATTGGTCTGATGAGACCGGGGTATGTCTGGATCCTAACCAACGGAGTTGCAGATGACTTAAGTGAGATAAGTAAGATGGGTATCGAGGCTATGGAAGGGGTATTGGGTGTCAAAACTTATATTCAGAAATCCAAAGAACTCGACAAATTTCGATCTCGATGGAGGAAGAGATTCCCACGAAATGAGCTTAGTGTCTATGGATTGTGGGCATATGATGCTACCACTGCACTGGCAATAGCCATTGAAGAAGCTGGGACACACAACTTAACTTTCAGCAATGCGGATCCTAGAAGAAATGTGTCTGAACTTGATGCTCTCGGTTTATCTCAATACGGTCCAAAGCTTCTAAAGACACTCTCACAAGTTCAGTTCAAAGGACTCGCAGGAGATTTTCGTTTTATCAAGAAGCAACTTCAACCATCAGTGTTTGAGATTGTTAATTTTCTCGGAACCAGCGAAAGGTCAATAGGATTCTGGACGGAGAAAAACGGTCTTGTGAAGAAAATAGACCAGCAACCTCGGAGCAGCGAGAGCGCCTTATCAACTTGGAAAGATCATCTTAAACGCATTATATGGCCTGGAGATGCTGATTCTGTTCCAAAAGGATGGCAGATCCCGACTAATGGGAAGAAGTTGCGCATCGGAGTTCCAAAGAGAACTGGTTACACTGATCTCGTGAAGGTCACAAGGGATCCTATCACCAATTCAACGGTAATCACAGGTTTCTGCATAGATTTCTTTGAGGCTGTGATTCGAGAACTGCCTTATGACGTCTCCTATGAGTTCATACCTTTTGAGAAACCTAACGGTAAAGCAGCCGGTAACTACAATGACTTGGTCCACCAAGTGTTCCTTGGGGTGAGTAATATCACTAAATAATCTTCCCTTTAAGAGAGTAGTTACAAAAACTATCTTAGTGAAATATTTCTTTTATTCTCTCTATTAATTGCAGAGGTATGATGCGGTTGTGGGAGATACAACCATACTAGCGAACAGGTCCTCTTACGTCGATTTCACATTCCCTTTCATTAAATCAGGAGTTGGATTGATTGTCCCAATGGATGACCTAGTGAAGAGAGACCAATTCATTTTCTTCAAACCTTTGTCATGGAAACTATGGCTGACTTCCTTTGCCTTTTTCTTCATTATCGGCTTTACTGTTTGGGTTGTTGAGCATAGGGTTAATCCAGACTTTCGAGGACCGAAAAGATACCAAGCTAGTACCATTATCTGGTTTGCTTTCTCTACGATGGTTTTTGCTCCAAGTAATCAATTTTTGCTCCCTATATCTTAGTATATCTGGATGTACCGATATAACCTTGCTTAATCTTTTATTAACGACTCGCTGCTTTCAGGAGAAAGGGTGTTCAGCTTTGGAGCAAGGTGTTTGGTTATTTCTTGGTACTTCATCGTTCTCGTGTTGACTCAAAGTTACACAGCCAGTTTAGCATCACTTTTAACCACACAACAACTTAATCCAACCATAACCAGCATGAGTAGCTTGCTTGAGAGAGGAGAAAGAGTGGGTTATCAGAGAACATCATTCATCTTTGGAAAGCTTATAGAAACAGGTTTCTCGCCATCTAACCTTGTGCCCTTTGATACCTCCGAAGAATGCAATGAACTTCTAAGAAATGGAACAAAAAAGGGTGGCATCTCTGGAGCTTTCCTGGAAATACCTTACTTGAGACTCTTTCTTGGACAATATTGCAACAAATATAAAATGGTTGAAGAACCTTTCAATGTTGATGGATTTGGATTCGTAAGTTTCTAAGACTATACTTCACTGAAAAATGCATTAAATGATAAGATCATAATTCTCTATTGCAGGTTTTTCCAATTGGGTCGCCTTTGGTCGCCGATGTTTCAAGGGCTATCTTAAAAGTAGCTGAGTCACTAGAGGCTACGAGGCTTGAGCGCGCATGGTTCAAGAAGAAAGAAGAAAGTTGTCCAGACCCAGACACAAGTCCAGATCCAAATCCATATGTTACCTCTAGACAACTTGGTTTAGACAGTTTTTGGTTTCTTTTTATAGGTGTGCTTGGTATATGCATTATAACCCTAGGAATATTCACTTTCCATTTCCTAATTACGACTGAAGGGGTTGATTTGTGGGGAGAATTTAACAACCAAGAAAATAAATCGTATATCAACCGGGTAGAGAAATGTTCATGTTCCTCAAAACAACAACCATCTGATGATACCAACATTCAAGCAGCAAAGCCAGATGAAAATCTTTAAGACACAACCATACTCGACTTACAGCATGTTCTCACAGTGCATTTTCACTAGGTCCCTCTTTTTTTCTCAAATTTCTTTGGGTAATTTTATAAGGACCAAATTTGCAATATACTATGTTTTTTAATCATGTTGATGACAATATGTCATGTGTGTTTAATCATTTGATTTGGATAAAGTTTGTATCATAAATCAAGCTATTATAATATCCATATAGTTCAACTGATTCGGTTACATCTTATTTTCTGCTGTTGAGTGTTTTCTCTTTTTGATGGAAGAGGAAAATTTGTAATCGACTCTTCATGGATAGTTTCTTTAAATATGATTGAAAATGTGCCAAAACTGTCACCTGTAATATCTATTTCATTCCTAAAAAGGAAAATCTTCCAAGATATATGCCATGGAGAGGAGCATTCAGCTCTGGAATTTTTGACCATGTGGTTCAAAATATATCGTTGTTTAAGTATGGAAATGCTGATGAAATATTGAGAATCAGAAACATGTGAAAATTTTAATCCAACCATAACTAGGATGAGTAGTTGCTAGAGTGAGGGGACACAATGGTTATCGGAGAACATGTTTCATCTTCGCAAAGCTTAAAGAAGCTGGCTTCTCAAAATCCAAATTTCTATCCTCTGATACAAAAGAAGAATGCGATGAGAACTGAGAAAAGGATTAGAGGACACAGGCTATAGAAGCTCATGTACTCCATTTGATCACCTTGTCCATTGTTGAGAAAGGGTCCAGCATTGCAAGCTAAATTATAACGCAAACTGTGGAGTGGCCTGCGAGAACCAAACTCCTTTTGTCCATGAACATTGTGGTCTATCAGCTTGTAATAGTTTCTTTGTTTGAGAACCATAATCCTTTTGTCCATGAACATTCTGAAATGTCAGGAAATTTCAGAGAAAGGAAGCTGAATAACTACTCATTATCCCATAATAATAAAAGATAAATCATAAACTATTAATAACTAGGAAACAGACCACGTTAAGTTAAACCACAAAATCCATTATTACTAAATTCTAGATTGACTTTGAATCAATCAACATTCTCCTTTGATTCAAAGTTGCACACTCCAAACTTCTTGTTCTTGCCATGAAATGCATGATTCTTGACCATTTCAATTGCAGATCTGTTGTCATAGTAAACCTCTGTAGCTTTAACTTGTTCAATACAGAAGTCATCTAAGAGCATCCTTAACCACAGAACTTGCCTTGTTGTTGCACTTTCTGCAACATATTCTGCTTCGATGATGATAATGCCACAATTTCTTGCTTCTTTGAACTCCAAATAACAACACTAGACTCAAAACTAAAGCAATTTTCCGAATTGCTTTTATCTCATCCAAACTTCTTGTCCATTCGATGCATGTCCAACCAACATAATTGAAATTGCACAAGTTCGAGTACCACATATCATAATTGATTGTTGTGAGTGCCTTCTAACAATCAAACATGTTGAACTTCTTCACCAAATCAATAACATACTTCTTTTGACATGCAAAGACTCCATCTTGTTTTTTCACATAGAGTTGCCTTACTCTCACTTTTCTTGAATCCATGTTCAAGAAAGAACATATCTTTCTCCAACCTGTACAACGCTTGTTTCAGCTTGTACACTTTGTCCACTTTTTTCAGTAACTTCAACTCATTCACGTTACCTTGACGTAAATTCCACAGGTTTGTCGTTGCATAGCTTTTAACATGTGCAACCAAATCTTTCCCCTAAACAGTTAACATGTCAAGAGGAAACACCATGTTACCTTCCATGTGAATAAGTGCTAAAACTTACCTAGTCGTTTTATCACTTATTGCACAAGCAGCCTCGTCAAACACAACCTTATAACCACATTCTTCTGTTTTGATTGCAATAGTTCATTTTCCTTCAACTCTCAGTGTCTTGTCATCTCCAAGACAAACTTTATTTTTCTTTGACTCATCGATCTACTTGAACTGCGATTTTGTTCTTGCCGTATGATTGTAACAACCACTATCCAAAAACCATACCACATCAGACGCACTTGTGCAAGTAGAATGCACCATGAACACCTTACTTTCTTCTTCAACATCTTGAGCAAAATTTGATTTTTTTTCACATTCCTTTGTTTGGACCAGCACTCAGCCTCCTTGTGCCAAAACTTCTTGCAATATCTACACTGAATATTCCTCTTGAACTGACTGTTCTGATGACTTTGATCTCCATATGAACCTTGGTTCTGATTCTGATCACCAAAGTAACCTCTTCCTCTTCCATAACCACGGCATCGACCATGAAATCCACCTCTGCCTCTGTCATATCCACGACCTCCATAATACCCAGATCTTCCCTTCTCTGATGATTCTCCTTTCACTTGAAAAGCCTTCTCTTCTGCCTTCTCATTTGCTTTACTAAACCGGTCTTCATGAGCCATCAAAAGACTCATCATCTCATCAAACGTGTATGTGCTCAGATCATTCGACTCAATGATTGTTGGAACCACATACTCTAACCGTGAAGACAGACTCCTCAGCACCTTGCTCATGATGCTTTCATTGGTGGGAAACTTACCATAAGCCTTCATCTGATTCATAATGGTAGACACTTTATCCAGTACTCTTGAACAGTTTCCCTATGTTCCATGGAAAGAGTTCCAAATTTTTGTCGTAAAGTTTGTAGCTTCACCAGGATCACCTTTTGTGCTCCCATATACTCCTGCTTCAGAATCTCCCAAGCTTCATGAGTTTTGTTCACTGCAGAGATCCTTGAGAGTATATCATCATCTACTTCTGATTGGATGTAAAACAATGCCTTTGCATCTTCTTTTTTTTTTGTTTCTCCCGTAGAGGTTGATCAGGTTCTGCTAGATTCCCATCTTATTTCATGAATACTTTAAATTTGTGATGAAAAAAGACTAAACTAAACTCAAATGTATGTTTGATTGAGTATTTTTAATAAATGCTAGCCAATTTATTGTATTTCAATCACTTTTTAATATTAATTTTTTTTCAAAATAACTACTCATAATTTATTAAAATTTAAGTTTAACAATTATTTTGACTAAGTTTATTTTTAATACTTAAGACAAAAATAAAAACTTAAAGCAATAAATTTTTATAATGAAATTACTACGTTCGTATATATATAATTTTATGATTATATATAGTAGTATGTTGTGATTAAGTTCCAAACAATTAGCTCTAAAGTTTCGCTCATTGTAAAAAAAAAATTTGAAAAAATTTAATATTTTTTCAAAAAAAAAAATTTCAAAAATGATTTCTTTTATATTTTATTCATTTTGAGAAAAATTAATAACTAATGTCTTGAATAACATAAATTTATATGTTGTACCCCACATTAAATTATTTTCTAGGTCCGCCCCTGGATGAAGGTCAATCCAACGGTTAGATTAAATCTCATGTGCGTTTTACTGAAAAAATTTCTTATTTTCAATTTGGTTTTGCCTAAAATTTGATCCTTATGTGATCTTGACGTATTTATTTTTTTCTCAGCCGTTGTTAGGCTACACTTTTCTTTATATATGTTTTCAGAGCTTTGGATATTTATAAGCATCATATATAGAGACAATTTCGTATTCTATTCTAGAAAAGATTTTTGAACCTATGTATTTAATTTACATTGTTATAATGCACTATTCTTCAGCTTCATGTGTTTTTGTTTCCATGTTTGAGTAGTGAATTAGTTAGGCTTAGGGTTATCTGAAAGAACATTTGGCTTTTTGAAATTGATTATGTAGATTAGGAGAATATCAATCTGGTTCTTCATTTAAGTTGTTCGTAATACTTAAACTTGACTGATCACCTATTTTATGATATCTATGTTTTTATTTTTTAATGCACCAAAATTGACTGTTTAGATGTATTAATGAACTTAGATTAGTGGAATAATCTTAGAAAATGAAATTTGATGTTAGAAGTTTCGTGAACAAATCGAACATGTTTATAATAAATATAGGGAAAATTACATGTTTACCATTTTCATGATACCACTTTTCATTTTTACCACCACTAAGAGGGCGACTGGTTTTTCCTCTACCACCTACAAACGCAGCTTTTGCGGTTGGTAGCGGTTGTTGGCGGTTTGCAACAATCACTCAAATCGCTCTAAACCGTTTCAAACCGCTATGAATCTCATAAAATCAAAAGCTGGCTCCAACTAGCATTTGCGGTTGCGGGCGGTTGCGGGAAGGTAAATGTTTTTTATTTTTTTAAAACAATATATATACAAAAGAAAAAAATATTTAATGAAAATTTTAAAATTGAAATTATGAAAATATTAAAATATATCTATTATATTTTAATTAATATTATAAAATTTTATAATAAAAACAAATTCAATAAATTTTCAAAAATTAAAATTATAACTTTCTAAATATAAATTTTATATTTATTTTAATTTTATGATTTTTGATATTTTTATAATTATAGTAAATGTAAATATTGTTAATTTATTATTTTACTGTTACCGCATTTAGTAGTTAACCAGTCATAAGTCACCCGCAAACGCACCAATTTTTAACCGCAGTACCAGTCGTACAAATTTCTTAAAACCGATAGAAACCGCAACCGCCCGCATCCACAAACTCCCGCAACCGCAACCGCAACCGCTGCGTTTGAACCAGTCAGGCCCTAAGAAGACATTTTCAAAAATATCTTCTTCATTAAGTGGCAAAAGACTTTTGTGCCCTTGTTATTTATATATATAATAAATCATTATTAAAATAAAAAAAATAAAATAAAATAAAAGAAAAATAATGAAAAATAAAAAAATTATGTTTTCGAATTATACTTTTTCAAATTCAAACTTTTTAATAAATTATTTTTTTTGAATTTTTTTTTATTTTTTTCAATTTTTTTTGAAGAACGAAAATTATGTTTGAAACTATTTTTTTAATTTTTTATATATTTTTAAGTATTTATTTATATATTTATTAGAATCCTAAATTTCACATTCCAAAAACCCTATCACACCCCTCAACTCTAAACCCTAAGTCTAGATTAATTAACCTTAAAGATATAATTGTCTTTTACCTTTTATTAAAAATGAGGGTAAAAATGATTAGTGTAAACATGAAAAGTGGTACTATGAATAATTACATTTCTTTGCTTAGCAATCATTTTGATGATCTAAGTTTTTTTGAGAATTACCCGCTGCCAAAAGTTGTAGTTTATAAATTTAACTCTCATTTTCATTACTTCTTTTACATTCTCTTCTACAATTTTTGTTCACTCTAGCTCTTCTCTTCTCCCGTATATTGGTAGTGTAACCTTTATCCGTGATGGTTCGAACCCTAAATACTACCCTGCATTGTTGTGTGGTATTATAGCTAGTCCAACTCAAAAACGCTTTAGAGTTCTCTTTTGACAAGTGACCAAAACAAATAAGTGCACTTTGGTGATATAATCATATCAACTTTTTAAGATTTCTACACATGCACATATACAAGAAATGAGATGTTACAGTCATCCCATTCACATAGTACAACTACTTCATTTCGTACCAAAAGAGTTACCCCTAATTAACTAAGAATTTATTAAAATAAAAATATGAATACATGTGAAAAATAAATTCATGCTTGTAGTTAAATCATAAACACACAAAAAAAATATTAAGATGAAACATAACAACATAACTATATACATACGTGGATTTCTGTGTAAAATTCAATTTCATTAACTTATACCTTAATACACACGTTCATAGAAATAGGTCACATTTCTTTTTCGAACAAAGAATAATTCTATATAGATTGGAAATCTGAAAGCCAACTCGGTGGAATTGAATATATATCATAGAAAAAGAAAACAAATTCCTAGCACCATGTATAAGTTTATCAGTCATTATATATATGTATTTTTTGCATTTGGAATATGTTAAATTGCAATTTGAAAAAAAAATCCTTACATCATTGAAATTCTTTCAAATAAGTAATTAAAGATGGGCATTCGGTTGTTGTAGACACCAAATGAGAATAGTCCGGTGAGAGAATACCACATCTGTGATACATATGATCGTCATGCACTACATTATCCATATCAAAACTTTATATTCTGCATGTAAATATGATAAACTTTTTCGGGTATTCTTGGATCCCATCATATTGTCGATTAAACCTTCTTTGCTGCAAAATCATACTTCATTGTGAAGATATTTTATTTCTTTCCAAACTCCATCTACATAAAATCATCAGATATCTCCCATATTCTGACTTGAGTGATATGTAATATCCACATGTACGCTTTTTAAATTGTTAATTTATGTCTAGGTCCACATAACTTTTTTTTTTGTGAACCATGAAGTGTTTGGGCTAATACCGAATATGGCGTAAATCATTCATCCCAACGGAAATCGAATTAGGAGTGCAATGGACCTTACTCCAACGACTAAACCACTACTAAACCACTAGCTCAACGTACAGTTATTAAATCCACATAGCTTCCTCGAACCCCAAAATAAAAAATATCGATCAGTAAAATTATAATAAATAATCTAGATATCTTCTACAAATGATATATATACAAAAATTACTTAAGTGATTTCTATTTTGATAAATATAGAATTTTCAAATTATTTTAAATTATACGCAAATAGTTAAAGAAATCATTCATAATATTCAGAAAACAAAACTTGCAATCTTGTATGTAGTCATACATATGATAAGAGTCAACCACCAATCTGGTATTTTCGTTTTCAATTTCAGTAATATATCTATACTTGTTGACCAGAACCATACTTTTTAGTCAGAACTTTGAATTATTTTATATTCCAAAAAGACAACTAAATTATTAAGTTTACCATATTTATATCATATACCATTGGTGTAAGAAATTTTTAAGCACCCAGATTTCAGATTTCAAGATAAGGTCTAAGAAATTTCCGCCTCTCTTTCTCTGCGAGGAGCTTACCTTTTCTTGTTGCCGTATCGTAGGTTTGTTTCATCTCTAAGCGTGGAGAAACAGATCATCTGTAGACAATTTTATATTTTGTATTATGTGACTAAACAACATTTTTATATTGAAATTATGGCTCTAGAATATTTTTTTGTTTGATTCAATTATTTGATCGAAATAAAAATCCTTTCCTTGAAAATAATGATATAATGTCTTTTAAATCGTTGAAGATAGATTTTCTGATTTCATGAATCTGCAAATAGCCTTGAATTAGACGTGTGTATCTATACAACTTATATTTATCATATATGTGTTAACGCAGATTACATCTCGATACATAACTTGTTTTAACATGGTCATTTTTTACTGATACAGAACTTGCTAGAAAAAAGAAAGCGAAGATGAACAATTCGGAAAAAGAAGTTAAAACAGAAGCTGATTCTTCTTCATCAGACCATCCTTGTCCTTTGGCTCTTGTCACGGCTTCGAATGTACGCAAAGCTACTCAGGTATTTGTACTTTTTTGCATATTGTTCTTTTAGTCTCTTGTTAATATTGTAAAAAAAATGATGGTAACAGATTTATGCCAGTCCAAAATTTTAAATTTATTGATGCCATATGCTGACTTAAGACTCTGTGCTTTTATTATTCATGTAAAAAAAATTATAATGCCTTACATAAACTACATTATCGCTTAAAAAAAATTATAATGCCCTAAGCAGTCTGTTCCTTTCCCTATGCTTTGGATTTGGATCCCCTCGTGTCTTAAATCCTCTTGTGGCTTAGTCTGGAAAAAAGTTCAAAAAAATTCAATAGTTAACTTAAATGTGGTTTTGAGATTCGATTAAAAATTAATTTATTTTGTTTTTTTTAATTAAATATCGAAAAGTTTGGAACAGAAACTCGGAATCTTCAAAACACGACACCACAACATCTAATATTAGTTTTTACCCGATTAGTATGTGCATGTCTTGAAGATGGTGCAAAATATTTGAACACGACATGTCGTTTTGTAGTGGATTGGTTTGTTTTATTTTCCTACTTCCCCTTCCTTATTTCATGCGTAGAGAAGTATCTGGTTCTAGCTATATCATCGTTAAGTCATCAATAGAGCTTTTTGTTAAATGTTCTACAGCTTGGCATCATGAGTAAATGCTGTAAAGGTCTGAACCTTTAATATATTTTGTGCAGTGTCTTCGACAAGATTTATGCCCCACAGAATCTATCCATGATGGTACACAAGGTGATAATAACAAGAAGAAGCGTCGGGGACGTCCTCCAACTTCCCCAAGCCAAAAACAGTTTATGAAGTTAAAACTTGCACATGACAGCCTCATAAGAGGTAGACAGGTGAGTTCTAATTAACAATCAACTCTTATTCGTTTAAACAATCAACCCTAATTTGGTCATGTTACTTTCTCTGAAACTAATCTTACGAAATCCTCTTAAACATTTTTCAGTATCTTTCAGTGCCATTTATGAGAGCAAATGGCATGACCAAACCAGGGATGATAACTCTGGTAGGAAAAGATGGTGTAAAGTGGAAAGTGAATCTAAAAGAGGAGGCATCCGGAAGCGCACTGTGTCTTGGAACGGGGTGGAAAGAGTTTGCTAAAGCAAATGGGTTAAAGACGGGTGAGTACTTCACCTTGGAGTCAGCGTGGAAAAATGAAATTCCTATGCTCAGCTTGGTCAACACAGAGTCTGCAAGTGATAGAAAGGAGAGAGGAGAGTCTTCAAAAGCCATGGAGAAAGAGAGTACTGATACATCTTCAGTCGTCCAAAACCGAGTAGTGGTGACATTGGCCCTTGAAACTAAAGATGTCAAAGCATGTACATTGGTAAGTTTATTAAAATAAATATTGCAAAGAGGTGGATTAGAAATTTTATCTGAAATTATATATTTTGCAGAATCTTCCAAGTGAATTCGTGACAGCTATTGGCATCAAGGAGCTTGGAACGATAACCTTTCTTGGTAAGGATGGAATGAAGTGGTGGGGATGTCTTCTGTCAGAAAATGGATCCGTAGCTGTTGGAATTGGTTGGAGAAATTTCTGTGAGGCTAATGGTGTAAAGTTAGGTGAGTCATTCAGCCTGGTGCTCATTAACGAAGAAGAGGACACAGGTCCGATATTCAAGTTCTGTCCCAACTCCGGAAACTAAGAAAAAATGTTTTTAATTTATTAAAAGCATTTGAATTGCCATTAGTCTTCCCTTTCAAACAAAGACCTTTTCGTTTGTTATGTTGTTTAGTTCTGATATAATTTCATATATGTATCTCATACATTTTCATGAAACTTTGACTCATGTTATTGGACAAGCTGTCTCTTGTCCATGTTTGTTTGCTATTGAACGTGGTAAACTTTCATCTTATCGTATCGTTTAACGTAAGTTCAAACAACTGTCTTTCGTTTATCAGTTTTTTGGCATACCCTAACACTTTCTCATATTCCATATGTGAAACCAGAGCCGGTCCCAGTATTTATTAGGCCAGAAGCAAATCCTGCTATATAAAAGAGACTAATTTAGAACTCAATTAGAGGTGCCACGTAGGATGAAATATTATCATCCAATCATTCCTCCACGTCATTACGAATTTAATTGTTCAAAAAATTTCTTTATTGTTGTTGTGTCGCCTCGATTGTCGTCTGAGGAACCCTCAACGTTTTGTTTTCCATGACGCCGTAGATGTTAATGATCGGAAGCAATCAAAGCAGCCCACTACTTGGTCACCCTCACGAAACCCTCGAACAATCTAATCGTTTGACATTCTTCTTCACAACCTCTATTTCTCTTAAAATTTGTCCGATTCAAGCTCTCAAGTCTCAACTGCCTCTCGCCAGCCGCCATTGCTATTAGGTTCACGGAAGTCCACCTTCGTTGATATTCTAAACGGACACTACCAAAGATGAACACTGAACATCGTGGAGGTTTTAGAGGTCAGAACATGGTTTTAAATCGGAAACACATAAACACATTCACCGAAGATAAAAGTCACCCCCTCACAATCAGTTTGTATATTGGCATCGAGTAATCTCCACACAGGTTCTTTCTTATAAAGTTATAACTGGGATCAGATGTTTAAAATAGTTTCAGTCTTTATTTGTGTTTTGGTTTCCGCAAGATATGACGACGGAGATTCAGAATTTCTTCTCACATTTTTGGACAAGACCAACATTAAAAGCCGGTAAAAATGCCTCTTTTGGTCGCTTTTCCACATATCAGTAAATCTATTGCTTTTTAAGTTTTTGATTTTAATAGATCCATGGGCATGATGAGTTGAAAGCGATACATGTAGGACCATAGCTACGCTACCAAGGGGTCACACTAAAATAATGAGAAGTCCTGCTCTTTCTCTATCAAACAATCCTCTATTTTCTACCAGGTGCTTCTTACATTACTACTATTGTTTATTTCTTTTGCAAATACTGAACACAATATGTGAGCTACTATATTTATTGTATAAGATTTCTACTCATGTGCTCAAGCTTCTTCTTTTTCTCTCTTCTATTTGGTTTTTGTATATTTTTCAGTGCATTGGATGAAGTGGTTTATTTTTGTAAGCTTCAGTCTAATAGGTATGTGAGTATGTCTGCCTTAAATTTCCATGGTTTACTTATTTTTGTATCCTTTCTGATTTCTATATACTTAGTTATTTGTGTAGAAATAGTTTATGATGGTTATGGGATGATAGAGTTCCTTGATTTCAAAAGTCTATGAAGTTAATATGTATTTCTGTTGGACATCATCTTCATCTATACCAAGATAAGTCCGTTAAATGCAGTGTCCATTAAATTTACCGATAAGCTGCTATATGTATTTCCATGACACCTTAAAAGATAGTTTTCTACAATGTTCGCTACTGGAAAATTATGAGTCTCATGAACCCATATGGCCCTATCTTATCCAGTCTCTTATTTCATGCACCTTTGAGCATATTTCATTGATTTAGACAGTTATTGGGCAGGATAGATCATAAGAGATGGGCAGAAGCTATAGCTTAGAATCTACACAAAAGTTATCTTCTCGCTTTCTATACAGCAGATGAAGGTCAAGCTCAGATATCAGCCTTACATCTAATCGAAGCTCGAGAGGTAAAATTGTATTTGAAAAGCTGTTAGGCACTTTAGCGTTTACCTTAATAATTGTTGACTGTAAATTGTGAATGGAATGTGTGTTCAGTTCTTTGCCATCAAAACTATTGCTTCAAAATCTGAGATTAAAAAGCGTATCTACCTTTTCCTGTTTGGATTCTAATTCAGGCAAGGAAAACTCCTCACGTAAGAACCCCCGAGATCTTCAAGCTGCAAAATTTTTTCAGGTGATGGTTAAGTGTTTATGTTCACATGCTACTGTTTCTTGAGGTTTAGTCTATTGTTTACTGGATCGCTAATGATGTAACGGCGTGCTCCTCTCTCGCATTATTTTCATATCTTCTTTTAATGAAATGTATTAGGCTAGGCTCACAAGGTTTTGAGCATACCGAAGTGAGCATCTAATGACAAATATGGCAAAGATGTTCAATAGTAAGTTTTTGTTCTCTTTTTTACAACATTTTTATATACCGTCTTAGTTGAGAATGTTGTGTTTGAATGCAAAGGTTGATCCTGCGGCTGTATTTGTATGCTTTTTGCAAGCATCGTCTGAAGAATGCGTTTGCAAGCTTGCACTTGCTTAGTCAGCATCCAACGAAGCTGATCTAGAATCACAAGAGCCCTAAATTAGAAAGCAAATGCTTCAGGACGATCAACGTATACTGTTTTAATTTCTATTTCTTCCTTATTAACGCTTCGATAATTTTCTATTTTTCTACATGTAAAATATGTATATGGGAATTGTGTGCAGAATCTGAAGAAACATACTCGCTGCTACATTGAAGAACAGTCTATATCTAATTGGAATGATCTCTACTCTTTTGAGAACAAAGTTTGGCACAAACAGGAATTAAACTTTGTGATGATTATTAGAAGATAAACAGTTTCTTTATTATTAATTATTCTAAGTGTCTATTGCTAAAAAGGGCTAAGTTTTATACCCTGAGATGTATAGGCCGCACCAACTCCAGAATGTCTTTTGATATAAAAACTTTTAGGGTTATTAATTCTTTTCAGATGTAACTGAGTGAAATGGGTTTGTTTCTTACGAACGTGGTCAAAGGTGGAACAACACATGTTCTTTAAATGTTGAAAATAGAAGTTGCTTTTTATGAATTTGTCATCAAATGATCGCCAAGACTAGACGATCAAGTACACACGTCATCATCGATTTATTAAATCATATTTTCTGCAAGTAAACGTACAATGTTAGCGGGGCAACAAAAAAACCAAGGCATGGAAACAAAAAATACTAAGGCATGATACACACTTACGATATAAAAAAAAAGATGTTTATGATCTCAGAAGAGATTGAGCGATATAAAGAAATAAAACAAAAAAATTCAGGCTCAAACAACTAACCGAGGATGGTGATACCACCCTTCCCAATTCATCCAATCAACAAATTCAAAATATTATTCACCACATATCTTAAAACATAATAATGTTGTTTAAAAACAAACAAATACGACCACACATACAATAACTAGGTGCAATCGAAGATAAAGAACCCGCCCGTAGGGCGGACCAACCCCTAGTATTAATAAAGTGGCCTATAAATTAATTGATTCTAATATTTTTTAAAAAGCAATAGAGGAAGAATCAAACTCACTCCCTCTTGTCTACATAAGAGCATCGCAACCACTGGTGCTGTTGAGAACTTATGGTAAATATGTGGCCGCTAATTAAGATAATCTCACGGCGGCCGGAAGCACAAGCTTCGTCCGCTTCCCTCCAGGCCCGGCACTGTGTGAAACTTTTTTATGAGTCTCTGTCAGTTTGATATCCTAAATCAAGAAAGGATAAATCCTAATCTGAATCCAAATCCCAAACTCTAAATTTTGTAGCCTAAACTAAAATTTAAAAACTTTCACAGTGGCGAGACACATGAGTAATCTTAAATAAAGGAAAGTTAAATGCTAAACCCAAACCTTAAACCAATAACAATACAATAAAAGAGTATTAAGCTGACAAAAGAAAGATAAACTTTGAGCATTACTAAACCCTTTTTTTTTTGTCAACGAGCATTACTAAACCTAAAACCAAATCTAAAAACTCAATCTTAAAGTTGAGTTGCAGTATTTTTCTTTATTATCAAAGTTGAGTTGCAGTATATACGGTAATTTGATATAACTTTGAGTAATAATTATAGGATAAAGACGGTAAATTATATAGTAAATTTGTAATAGAAATATGAGTTACTTATTTATTAAAATAGATGATGGTAACTTTTTGTTATAGAATATGAGTTAGGTTTTAAGTTAAAATAGATTACCACTTACAAATAATAAAAATATAAATAATAATTTAAATGTGACAAGATAATGTTGATCAATTACAAATAATAAAAATATAAAAGTTTAAAAACTAAAAACACCAAATGATATACTTCCTCCATTTCATAATACTTGATGTTTTGTAGCACAAAGATTAAAAAAATTAAATTTTCTAAAAAAGTATTATAAAGATATAATTTTAAAATCAATTAACCAATTATAAAAAAGACAGTAAAATCTAATTGGTTGAACAGTTTCCGATAAAGTTAAAATTAATATTAAAATCTTAAAACTTCATGTAAATTGAAACAAAATAATCTTTTTAAAACATCATCTATATTAAAACAAATGAAGTATAGTTTTACCTCTGGTGTAAAATTTAATATTATTATTGAAGATGATAAAAAAATTATAACATCAAAACACTAAATTTGGTGTAATTTTTACATCAAATTTGGTGTCAGGATGCTATAAATATAGCGAAAGAAACAAGATATACAATAAATAGGACAACGAAACGTCGTCTTCTAGTTGGTTTATTAAATTATTTTCTCCAGGGGATTGCAGAGTAGAGTTCTTAAAACCTTCTGAAGCTTCCGAATATGGTGATTAAGCATTTCTTCAAGCCTCTTCTTCCTGGCTTCCACAGCCACTTGGTAGTTTCTCTCTTTCCCTTTTTTTCTATATATGTGTCTTTGTCTGTCTCTCAGAGAAGTTAACTGAGTGATGGGTTTGGTTTTGTGTTTGTGTTTGCATGTTGCTTCAGACAATTCCTGTAGCCTTCTTGAAGCATATAGAAGGAACAAATGAGCACCATAAGGCGAAGATGAGATCAGACGCGTCAAAGATAACCTGGGAAGTGAAAATAGAAAATGGCCGGAGACTCACTAATGGTTGGAAAGAGTTCGCTCTTGCGCACGATCTCCGAATCGGCGACATTCTCATTTTCAGACAAGAGAAAGACCTGGCTTTCCACGTGACACTCTTGGGACCTAGTGGCTGTGAGATTCAATATGAGTCGTGTTCAGAAGAAAAGAACAACATCGGTGAGTTGTGTTTTGTCTCCTGTCTAACTCTGCGCGTGACAATGAATCTTTGACTGACATTTAAGAAATATAGACTATTTGCATGTGAGATTTATTCTTTCTTTTTTCAGGGAATATTCCAAAGAAAAAGAAAGTGAAGAAGAATCCAAGAAAAGAAACGGAATCTACTTTACTAGATCCCTCTTGTTTTGTGGCGTATGTCTCGCCCGCGACCCTACGTCATGACAAACTGGTATTCTACTCCTGATTTGAACAAAATAAAAATACTCAAAATGCTTGTGATGCTGTAATGAATTTTCAGAATCTTCCAAGGAGTTTTGTAAGGGCAAATGGTCTAGAGAAAAGATGTGGAGATATTGTTCTGATGAATGAAAAGTGTAAATCATGGACTCTGGCTTTGAAACAAGAGCTATGTGGAAATACTTACATCAGACGAGGGTGGAGAAGTTTCTGTAGTTCCAATGGTCTTAAAACTGGAGGTCTCTACACGTTCAAACTAATCAAAAGAGGGAGAACTTCGGTTCTTCGTTTGTCCTCCACAGACTCAGAGTTAGAAGAAGAGAGCTCAGAAGGTGATGAGGTAGAATCTCTTTCAACAGAACCGGAAAGTGATGAAGGGACCCCGACCAACTTGGGTTAGTTGTACTCTGTCTCTCTCTCTCTCTAACTATTTATATGGAGATGTTTGTAATCTGTCACTTGGATTAATTTCGTTCTTTCAGAGAACATTCAGAGGAAGAAGAATCTAAAATGAGATGCAGAGTCTTCTTCACTAGATCACTCTTGTTATGTTGCTAATGTAACGCCTTCAAGCCTCCAAGATGACAGACTGGTATCTACTCCTAATTTGAACCAAATTCTTTCATTATAAATTTGATCAAAACCATGTTCTGTTATAATGAATTTTCAGGATCTTCGAAAGAGTTTTGTGAGGGCAAATGCTCTAGAGACAAGATGTGGAGAGATTGTTCTGACAAATGAAAAGGGCACATCATGGACATTAAATTTAAAACAAAAAAGATCGTGTGGAAATATGTATATCACACGAGGATGGAGACGTTTCTGTAGAGCCAATGGACTTAAAGCTGGATGTTTCTTCACGTTCAAACTGATCCAAAGAGGAGGAACTTTGGTTCTACGTTTTTCTTCACAATTCGATAACAACTTTGTGACATTAATTCTTAAGCCTTCCAATCTCACAAGTTATAAACTGGTTAGTATTTATCACTCCAAACCATCTGTGTTTTTACATTCTGTTGAGTCTTGAATCTTGTATTTGAATCTTTGTTGCAGTTTCTTCCCTTACATTTCACCAAGAGGCATGGCATCAACGAGAAAACTAAAATGACACTGTTGGACAAAAACGGTGTCAAATGGTTTACGAATCTGCGGTCTGAGAAAACAAGTGATAGAGTAAGATTGGTAGGAGGTTGGCAAAAGTTCTTTGAAGCTAACTGTGTGGAGATAGGTGAATCGATCGTTTTGAAGCTGATATGGGAAGGAGACAAAAGTTGTGTCCTTAAGTTCTGGTCTAAGGTGAAGCATGAGACGGGATGAAACTGTCTCTGAGTGTAATAATGTTTAAGCTTTTTGTAAGTCCCCACTGTGCAAGACAAATTTAACTGAATCAAGTGTTTGTGCTTTCTTTCTATGTGAGATTTGTAATGACTGGCGTTAACTCAAGAAGTCCAATTGCCTACTTATTTGCGATTGTGAACGTTAGACTAACTTTGGTTCAAAATGTTGATCGGTTAGATTTTATGTAATTTGAGATGTTTTAATTTTATAAAATTAGGAAAAACTAAAATGTCGGATCAAAATCTGCTTCAAAAAATTGTATATAAATATAAATATTTATAAAATAACTAAATCGTAATAACTAGTCAATATTTTACTTTCATTTGTTTTAGAGTTTTTAGTCGTAATTTATATGAATAAAAATACTATAATATTTTGAAATAATATAACTAAATCGTAATAACTATAATAACAGTCAGTAAAATTATGTTGTTATCTGAATTTTTTATGTTGTTATCTGAATTAAACCTTGAATTTTGGATATAAAACTTTGGATCGGTTTAGTTATCAATTTTTGTATGTTGAGTAGTATATATTCTTCCAAAAATTGTATATATTGTTTTGAGAAAATAAGAAAATAACTATATGATGATATTTTGGAGTTGCATGGACAAACATAACAGATAATCTTTTGAAATCTCATGCACAGATACGAAAATCTGCAGAATAACAATATATAATAACTGATTACTAATCTGCACATTTTTTTAGAAAATATCATATATTTTGAATAATGTTGGTCTAATTAATTAGTTTTTATAAGATTTTTTGGTTATAATCCGATCTCAACTCTACCCGAAAATTAGTAAAACTCCAATAGAACTTATGAGAATAGTACCGAAAATATGGTTCAACCGAACCAAACCTTGAGAATCGTTTGTGAGGCGAATGGCCTAAAGTGGGAAAATCTTTCGCTTTGAGATCATTAATGAACATGACAAAGCAGCTCCAGTCCTTAAGTTATGATCTCAGGAGACTAATAAATGCAAAAAATGTAAGTTAGAGACAGAAATGTGTAAAGTAGAGAGAAGAAGCTCTACAATAAATTAGAGTATTAAAGATCCCTTGTTTGACTTTAACCAACCAAAAAGAAAGAAGCTCTACAATAAATGATCGCTGTCTTCAAGTTGGGTTATTACATTATTTTCTCCAAGAATTGAAGTCTATAGTTCGAGATCGAGAGACTCAGAGCTTCTGAAGTTTATGAGGATGCCAAATAAACGTTTCTTCAAGCCTCTTGTTCCTGGCTTCCACAGTCACTTGGTACTCTCTCTATTCCCTTTTCTATATGTCTATGTCTCTCTGAGTAGCTAACTGAGAGATGGGTTTGGTTTTGTGTTTGCATGTTTTTTCAGACAATTCCTGTAGCCTTCTTCTTGAAGTATATAGAAGGAAGAAATGAGCATAAAAATACAGCTAGGCTGAGATCAGACGCGTCAAAGATAACATGGGAAGTGAAAATAGAAGATGGCCAGAAACTCACTGATGGTTGGAAAGAGTTCGCTATTGCACACGATCTTCATATAGGTGATATTCTCATTTTCAGGCAAGAGAAAGACATGGCTTTCCACGTAACACTCCTGGGACCTAGTGGCTGTGAGTTTCAATATGAGTCGTGTTCAGAAGAAGAGAACAACCTCGGTGAGTTATGTTCTGTCTCTGTCTAAAACTCTGAATCTCAGACTGGCTTTTAAGAAATGTGCTCAACGAACAAGGTTTAAAGTTTAAACTGTAATGTGTTTGCTCAAAAAAAAACTGCAATGTGCATGTGGAAGAAGGAAGAATCAGTTTCCCATCAGTTTGACTATTTGCATGTGAGATTTATTCTTTTCTTTTCAGGGAGGAATATTCCAAAGAAGAAGAATTTAGAAAGAGAAGCTGAGTTTTCTTCACTAGACCCCTCTTGTTTTCTAGCTACTATCTGGCCTTCGTCCCTACGTTATGACACATTGGTATTCTACTCTTCATTTGAACATATGTTGTATTAAAACTAAGGTACGATATATATCAAAAAGTCATGCATGTTGTATTGTAAATTTGTAATGAATTTTCAGAACCTTCCAAGGAGTTTTGTGAGGTCAAATGGTCTAGAAACAAGATGTGGAGGAGAGATTGTTCTGATGAATGAAAAGGGTAAATCATGGACTTTGGCTTTAAAACAAAAGCTAAGTGGATCTACTTACATCAGACGAGGGTGGAGACGTTTCTGTAGTGCCAATGTGCTTAAAACTGGAGGCGTCTACACTTTCAAACTAATCCATAGTGGGAGAACTCCGGTTCTTCGTTTGTTCTTCACAGAGTCAGAATCAGAAGAGAGAAACTTTGGTGAGTTTTGTTTTGTGTCTCTCTTATTTTGAAATAATGGATCTTTAAGTAGAGAGAATCAGTTTGACTGCTACAATACCACTTGAATTGATTTGTTTTTTTTCAGAGAAGATTCAGAGGAAGAAAGCAGAGACTTCTTCACAAGATCCCTCTTGTTTTGTGGCTAATATAACACGTGCAACCCTACGTTATGACACACTGGTACTCTACTATTAATTTTTTGAATGATAAAATATACCAATGGTGTGAATTAGATAGAACTCATGTTTTATTTATTATAAATAAAATTTTCAGGGTCTTCCAATGAAATTTTCAAGAGAAAATGGTCTAGATACCAGATGTGGAGAGATTGTTCTGATGAATGACAAGGGTAGAACATGGAAGCTAACTCTGAAACGAAAGAAATCATGTGGAACTATGTATATCACACAAGGGTGGAGAAGTTTCTGTAGTGCCAATGGACTTAGAGCTGGAAGTTTCTTCACTTTCAAACTGATCAAAAGAGGAGGAACTCTCGTTCTACGTTTGTCCCCTAAAGAGAGAGAAGACGAAGAAGATTGCTCACCAAAAGCTAATGAAGTGGAGTCTCTTTCCACAGAATCAGAAAGCGATGAAGAGAGCAGCCAAAATGAGAAACAAATCAAGAAACATAGATCGACATGGAAAGCTTCATCTTCACTATCCCAAAACCTGTTTGTGACCTTAACCCTCAAACCTTACGACGTCAAAAAATATCGACTGGTCAGCTTCATCAACATGCAGTTTGTGTGATTACATTCTATCTGAGTCTTGAATCCTTTTTTTTATTTTGGATCTTTGTTGCAGTATCTTCCTGTACGTTTCAGCAGGAGCCACGGCATCAATGAGGAAGCTAAAATGACACTGTTGGACAAAAACGGTGTCAAGTGGTCTACGGATCTGCGGTCTGAGGAAACTAGTGATAGAATAAGACTGGTAGGAGGTTGGCAAGAGTTTTTCAAAGCTAACTGTGTGAAGCCAGGTGAATCAATCATTGTGAAGCTGATATGGGAAGGAGACAAAAGTTGTGTTCTCAAGTTCTGCTCTAAGGTGAAGCATGAGACCAAATGAAACTGTATCTGTGTACTATGTTTTAGCTTTTTTTAAGTTCCCATAACGAATTAAAATGACTCAACGGTTGGCCTTTTTGTAGTTTGGGATTTGTGAATGTTTTTTATTTTGTCAACGGGATTTGTGAATGCTATATTACCTTTAGTAGTACTCAAACGTAAAACAGAAAAAACAACACCAAAGAGAGACGCTAAAGAAACATTAGAGGCATTGAGATAAAGGTAACTTTGATAGTTTGTGAAACATGAACATACTAAAAAAATGTAATTTTGATAGTAGCTTTACAATCAAAAGCCAACTCAGTGGAACTGTATCAATATACACCATAGCAAAAAATCATATTCCAAGCACCATGTATAAGTTTATCAGCCATTATATTTTTTGCAATTGGAATATGTTGGATTGCAAAATTTAAAAATATCATTACATCATTGCAATTCGTTTAACTAAGTAGTGAAAGACGGGCATTCTGTTGGTATAGAACATAATGAGAATAGTCCGGTGAGAATATCACATCCGGTGTGATATACATGATCTTCATGTACTTCATTGTCCATATCAAAGCTTCACATTCTGCATGTAAATATAATAAACTTCTTCGGATATTCATGGATCCCATCATGTTATCGATTAAACCTTCTTTATTGCAAAACCATACTTCCTTTTGAAGATATTTCATTTCTTTCCAAACTCCATCTACATAGCATCAAAAGAGATATCTCCCATATTCTGACTTGAGTGATGTGCAATATCTTCATGTACGTTTTTCAAATTGTTAATTTGTGCCTAAGCCCATGTAGCTTCCTCAAACCCAAAAATAAAAACTATCGATCAGTAAGATTATAATAATAACCTAGAAAATCTTATATAAGTGATATATATATACCAACTCACTTCAGTGAGTTCTATTTTAATAAATACTAAATTTTGATATGCGCTTTGAAAACGTGGGATTATCATTTGTTGACACATTTATTAATCCGTCTGTTTGTTGATTAATTTGTTTAGGCCTAGGCATTTAGTTTTGGTTACAATTTGTTTCTTTTTTATTCGGTCTTTTTTGGTTTCCGTTTTTTTTGTTTCTAGTTCAAGTGATATAGAAACCTTTCAATTATTTATGAATTTGGATTTAGTTATTAGTTTTCAGTTTGGTTTGGATAACAATGTTAAAAACCAGCTAATATTTTAGTTCTCTGTTCCAGTTCGATTTCTATTTTTTAGATAATTTTCAATAATTTGTGTAAAATTCAATTATGGTATCAGATAACTCGGATAAATTAGATGTTCTTGATAAACAAAAATACTTGGGTGATTCAGTTCTATCTGGAAATTATGATAATTTTAAATAGTTGGATAAAAATTAATAAAATAATCTGATATTTTTGGTAGTTCGGTTTATAGGTAGTAATTTTAGAATATTTGATAATTGGAAAATAAATATTTAATACTTTTAGGTACATAAACTATATCTTAGTACCCATTTGATTTTTCGGTTTGGTTCTGATTTGGTTTCCGTTTCTCTGTTTCAAAGATACATGGACCGTTCATATATTTCTAAACATCGATTTGGTTTCGTTTCATTTTTTTGCTTGGTTTTGTATTTGGTTCTGCAGTTTTAATACTACGTTTTTGGTTCTCGATTTAGTTAGAACATAACTAAATATAAAATTGTATATATTTAAGAGAAATAAAGGCTTAAGAATACTTACATTCTCATATGCTAAGATGATATCCATAGTTTATCATGATGTAGAAATGTATTGCTTATCTGAGTGTTTTGTTTTTGTTGGAATTGTGCTGTTTAAAAATCGTTAGGTAAGTTTGTATTTAATATTATAGTGTAGCTCAAAATTTTTAAAAGGTCAACAATATTCCAACGAATATTTTAATAGATACAATGAAAGTTGATATATATTGTGGATTCAATATTTTAATAATCGTAACAAAAGTTTAAGTTCTTTTTTTTACCAATAATTAAGTTCATATATATTAATAGATAATATACTATTTTTAATATATTTGTAGATTTTAATCAATACCAAAATAGTGGAGCTAATAATATTTTTGTAGATTTTCTTTTATTTTATTTTAAATTATTACAACATTATTATTTGAAAACTTCCTTGTTACAATTTTCTCATAAGCAATATCTTTGGTGATTTAGTATTTAAATATTAATACTTAAATATATATTTTGTTACTACAGAACCTTTATGCATTCGTATCCAAACTCTCCCATTTCCATATTTTCCCAAAACGTAATAAACCGAGATAGAGTGTAAGTGCCTCTTTTTGCTTAACTCAATTGTATGAGAATAACTGACTGCAACAATCCGTTATTATAGACACCGTGAACACTATGATCCTTCCAAAATATTTCTTCCATTCCTTAAACTGTAACCTCAGTTCTCTGACCACACTCTTATGACTTATGAGTTCTTGTATTCCTCATTTCCAGAAACTGAAACCACAATTTATTTTTTCCCCAACACCACAGAAGTAATCAGAACTCATTACAGAGCCAAGTATCCAATAATAGCACATAGATCTGTTGAATAAAGCTGCAGAGTCTTCCAACACTACAAGAAAACGTATCTTTACCGAGGAAGTTTAACGAGGAAAAATAATCCTCGTAAAAAAACGTTGATTTTGCGAGGAAAGTACGTTGAGAAAGAAAAGCATCGTTATTTCGTCGTAAGGTAACGACAAAAAATATTCGTCGTAAAGACGATGTAAATTGACGTGGCTTTTACGAGGAAATAGTTTTTCCTCGTAAAAGCCACGTAAATTTCGCGAGTGCTTTACGACGAAATATTTTACGTGTACTTAACGAGGAAATTTTGAATCCACCAACTTGGTAGGTGGCTCACGTTTTTTTTTTGGCCATACAATTAATTTTCGTCGTAATTTCATAGTAAAATTACAACTACCAGATTCGAAATTTTCTATAAATATGGATGTTGGAACATCATTTTAAACACACCAACAACAAAAAACGTGAAAAAAAAAAAATGGCTGGCTCTGGGACTATTTACGAGTTGCGGAATTGGATGTATATGCATAGAGATGCTAACGGGAGAGTGACGAAAGAATACCTTGCGGGGCTGGAGACATTTATGCACCAAGCAGATTCAACACCGCTCGCCCAAGAAAGTGGTAAGATGTTCTGTCCTTGTCGGAAATGCAACAATTCGAAATTGGCAAACCGTGAAAATGTTTGGAAGCATTTAATAAATAGAGGTTTCACGCCAAATTACTATATCTGGTTTCAACATGGGGAAGGTTATAATTATGATCAGAATGAAGCTAGTAGTAGTAATAGCAATTTTCAGGAAGAACCGGTTAATCATCATTTGCATAATGAACATAGTTACCATCAGGAGGAGATGGTAGATTATGATAGGGTTCATGATATGGTAGCTGATGCATTCGTAGCTCATGATGAAGATGAAGAACCTAATATAGATGCAAAAAAGTTTTACGGAATGTTAAACGCGGCGAATCAACCACTTTACAGTGGTTGTAGAGAAGGTCTCTCTAAATTGTCGTTGGCTGCTAGAATGATGAATATTAAAACTGATCACAATCTACCTGAAAGTTGCATGAACGAATGGGCGGACTTGTTTAAAGAGTATTTGCCGGAAGACAATGTGTCTGCTGATTCTTATTATGAGATTCAGAAATTAGTTTATAGTCTTGGGTTGCCTTCGGAGATGATAGATGTCTGCATCGACAACTGCATGATCTATTGGGGAGATGATGAGAAGCTAGAAGTATGTCGATTCTGCAAGAAGCCACGATTCAAGCCGCAAGGACGGGGACGTAATAGGGTACCGTACCAAAGGATGTGGTACCTACCAATTACAGACAGATTGAAAAGATTGTATCAATCAGAGCAGACTGCTGCAAAGATGAGATGGCATGCCGAGCATACTCAGACGGATGGTGAGATGACTCATCCATCAGATGCAAGAGCCTGGAAACATTTCAACAAAGTACATCCGGATTTTGCTAGCAATAGCCGGAATGTGTATCTCGGATTATGCACAGATGGATTTAGTCCGTTCGGAATGTCAGGGAGACAATATTCATTGTGGCCAGTCTTTCTTACGCCATACAACCTGCCACCGGAGATGTGCATGCAACGGGAGTTGCTATTCTTGACGATATTGATACCTGGTCCGAACCATCCAAAAAGGTCCCTGGATGTTTTCCTACAACCACTGATAAAAGAGTTGAAGGATTTGTGGTCAACAGGGGTGAGGACGTATGACTGTTCAACGAAGACGAATTTTACGATGCGAGCTATGCTTTTGTGGACCATAAGTGACTTTCCTGCATATGGGATGTTGTCTGGATGGACTACACATGGGAGATTAGCTTGTCCATATTGTAATGGAACGACAGATGCGTTTCAACTGAAGAATGGTAGGAAGACAAGTTGGTTTGATTGTCATCGTCGATTTCTTCCCATTGGCCATCCTTACCGAAGAAACAAGAATTTGTTTAGGCACAAAAGGGTTGTGAGAGACACTTCTCCACCATATCTAACTGGAGAACAAATTGAAGCACAAATCGACTACTACGGAGCTAACGAAACAGTTCGTTGGGGTGGTAATTGGCATGTCCCTCGTAATATGCCTGATTCTTACGGTGTTCATCACAACTGGCACAAGAAGAGTATATTTTGGGAGTTGCCATATTGGAAGGATCTTCTTCTGCGCCACAACCTCGATGTGATGCATATAGAGAAGAATTTCTTTGAGAACATCATGAATACAATATTGAATGTCCCAGGGAAGACAAAAGACAACATAAAATCGAGGTTGGACTTGCCGGATATTTGCTCAAGAAGCGAGTTACATATTAAAAGCAATGGACAAGTTCCCGTTCCGATATTCAGACTGTCTTCAGAAAAAAAGTCGGTGTTGTTCAACTGGGTGGCATCAGAAGTGAAGTTCCCCGATGGGTATGTTTCAAATCTCTCTAGATGTGTTGAAAAGGGTCAAAAGTTCTCTGGGATGAAGAGTCATGATTGTCATGTCTTTATGCAACGACTACTGCCCTTTGCATTTGCGGAGCTACTTCCAACAAACGTACATGAAGCACTTGCAGGTTCGTAGTGTTTTATATCACAATAATTTTATAACGGTCTAGTTTGCAAAATAATATACGACTAACAATGTGTTTAATTGTTTTTGGAATATAAAAGGCATTGGAGCATTTTTCAGGGATCTGAGCACACGCACTCTTAAAGAAGAAGTTGTAGAACAGCTTCAGGAGAACATTCCCATCTTATTGTGCAACTTGGAGAAGATATTTCCTCCTGGATTTTTTGACGTCATGGAGCATCTAGCTGTCCACCTCCCATATGAAGCATTGCTTCGTGGACCTGTACATTACGGATGGATGTATCAGTATGAGCGAGCCATGAAATATTTGAAGGGAAAAGCAAAGAACCTCGCCAAAGTTGAAGGTTCTATAATTGCTGGAAGTTTGACGGAAGAAGTTTCTCACTTCACATCGTACTACTTTGCGTCAAAAGTACGTACCCGTAGAAGAGCTCCAAGAAGATATGATGATGGTGGAGTTGCGCCAACATATGCAGTTGCTGGTGTTCCAGACATCTTTAGCCAGATTGGACGACTCGGTGGGAAGTCTAAAGAGGTTTGGTGGTCGAGTGAACAAGACGCTCATAGTGCACACACCTATATTCTACTCAATTGCGAGGATCCATTGATGCGTTATTTTGAAAGGTAACATATATGGACACTTCAAAACACATATAATTAATTATATAATTGCAAGAGATTCATTCCTATGAAATGTGATTAATTTTACAGCCTATTTGTTTCTCAAGTCGAAGAAACATTTCCTGGTATATCCACAAGTGACGTAGACAAAAGGAAAGATCAGCACTTCATTAAGTGGTTGCGGAATCAGGTATTATAACTCAAACTATTTTTTCATACATGATTTGTATTTTAATGTTCTCTTTATTTTTGCAGGTTGATTATGACGACGATGCAGATTATCCTAAGTGGTTACACGAAGTAATTCAATCTCCACTTGTAAAGGTCACCACATCACAGATGTATTTCACACGAGGCTACACTTTTCACACATATGAGTATGGTAGACAGCGGGCGACCAGTAACTATGGAATATGTGTGAAAGGGGAAACAGATTTCTACGGGATCTTGACGGAGATTATTGAAGTCGAATTTCCAGGGATACTGAAGCTGAAATGCGTCATCTTCAAATGTGAATGGTTCGACCCCGTCGTCAACAGAGGTGTTCGGTCTAACAAATTTGGTGTAGTTGATGTCAACGGTGGACGTCGGTACAACAAATTCGAGCCTTTCATCTTAGCTTCACAAGCAGACCAAGTTAGCTTCCTTCCATACCCTCGGATGAGAGATTCGGGTATAAATTGGTTAGCAGTGATCAAAGTTACACCTCGAGGACGAATCATCAGTGGAGAAGAACCACCATTGCAAGAAGAACAGATAAATGAAGTCGAGGAACCTGAACAAGAAGTTGATGACATCCTTCTCATTGATCCGCATAATCACGAATACGAAGATCTTACCGATGATGCCACAGACGAAGCTGTAGAAGACGAGTTTAATGAAAATGATGATATTTCTAGTGATGACGAGAATGTCGATGTATCCGATTGATGTATTTGATTTTGTGTAGTTTGTTTTATGAATAAGGTAATGTGAGAGTTTGTTTTATGAATAAGGTAATGTGGGAGTTTGTTTTATGAATAAGAAATTGTGGGAGTTTGTTTTATAAATAAGTAAATGTGGGAATTGTGGTTTGGAATGAAAATAAAGATGGGGTTTGGAATATATGAAGTAGAAGATAAGGAATATGGGGTTTTGGGGTTTGGGGTTTCGGATTTTAGGGATTTAAACGTACTGCTCGTTAATTCCTCGTAATCTGACGTCGAATGTACGACGTAATCCTCGTTTATTCCACGTAGGACAGAATCGTCGTAAAGACCTCGTAAGGTAAATTGACGTAAATACCACGTAAAGTAAATGACGAAGGAGGCACTCGTTTATTCCACGTAGGACAGAATCGTCGTAAAGACCTCGTAAGGTAAATTGACGTAAATACCACGTAAAGTAAATGACGAAGGAGGCACTCTTTAATTCCACGTAGGATGATTTCGTCGTAAACACCTCGTAAGGCCACGAGGACTTTACGACGAAATTAAAAAAGCGGGGCACGCTAATTCCACGTAAGCCAAAATCGTCGTAAAAGAGTCGTAAACTAACGACGATATTACGACGAAAATATTAAAAATACTAAAAAAAAGAAGAGAAGAAAGATGCTTGAATCACATTTGGCGAGACTTACGTAAGTCTCGACCACATGAGTTCCAAATATCTTCTTCTCTTCTTTTTTTTTCCAAATTTTCTAAATTGGTGAAAAGCGGGACTTGCTACTTCCTCATAGTATAAAAACTAGAAAAAAGAGAAAAAGAAAGATACTGGAATTATATGTGGCGAGACTTAAGTCTCACCCACATAAATTCTAATATCTTCTTTTCTTCTTTTTTTTTTCAAATATTTCTAATTTGAAAAGTATTTTGGTGAGGAGTGTGATTTGAGATAGGGTGTGTTTTGTGAGTTTGTGTGTGTGGTTTGAGAAGGAAAGTTGTGGGTATTTATAGAAAATAAAGGCTCGCTAATTCCTCGTAACTGGTTAACTCGTTAATTCCACGTAACCCTTTTCGTCGTAAAAACGTCGTTAACGAAAACGCGGGCCTTTGTATTTCGTCGCTATTTCGTCGTAACTGAAAACGCGGGCCTCTGTAATTCCTCGTAAGTTTACGAGGAAATTACGAGGACAAGTAATCTTATATATATCCCGAGCGAGCTCGCTCCGTCTTTCCTCTCTACTTCCTCTCCACTTCCTCCCTAATTCGTAGCAATGGTAAGTCTCTCTAATTCCTCTCTAGTTTGATTAGTTTAGGATAGATTAGGTGGTTAGTATAGGGAATTTAGATAGGTTTACGGATCTTATGTTATTTAGTGTTGATTAGGTGGATAATGTTGGGAAGTATATGTTCACGAAAATTTAAAAAATTAAATTTTTTTCTCAGGTTCGAAAAGGTAGACTTACTGCCCATTACAGAGAGATGTTCGGTGAGCCGGGTAGTCGTTTAGACCCGTCGTCTTCTTCAGCTCCCGGTTCTTCGGGTCAGGAGACTGTCCCCGAGACTCAGTACACTCAGAGAGTCATTGGATCTCCTTCTTCTAGTGCACCATCGGTTCTTCACGTGCCTCCCCAGATGCCTCCTCCTCCTGTGCCTCCTACGATGCCGGCACCTCCGATGCCCGCGGGCGAGATTCATCCCGATTTGATGGTGCCTCCGAGTGCTCCTTACTCGCAGTACACCGTAGAGGACATTCTCCGTCTGCCAGGCAGAGAAGGTTTACCAGTCATCGACCCCGACCGACCGGACGGAACTTTATGGTATGTTTCATTATTTTTTTATTCTTTTTAAATTCTTTTATAACTTTAAAAAATAATTTATATTTTAAATTTGTATTTTTCAGGTGGGGGATTGACGGATGTCTTGCATCGGACGTAACCGACACGATAAAAGGTTACTTCTCCATGGCACATCCGAACTGGAAAATGACGCCCCACTACGTCAGAAAGACGTGGTTCAAAATTTACGCTGTAAGTTCTATTAATTAAATATATATCTTTAAATTTTTTATTATTTATATATATATTTTTTTCTGAAAAACTAATTATAAATTATTTTTTCCAACAGCAAAAATATAATTGGGCCTTGGGGATCACTGAGAGGGTGAGAAAGAAGTTTGAAGCGAAGGCGAAAGTTCGCTTGTTGGACACGGTCTCCAACTGGAAGGGTGACTGGATCGTGAAGGGGTATGAGCGTGGCAAACCCGCTGAGCTCACCACGGATGTCTGGGATGGCCTCATCCGATATTGGCGTCTTCCTGATTCCATTAGAATCGCCCAGTCTTGCTCTAACTCCCGTAACACAGTCGATGAGCACGGGAACGGGCCGATGCTTCACACTACGGGCCAAAAACCCCACGCCGGTGTCCGTTTGGAAATGGTAATTAAAAATTTAATTATATTAAATTTTTAGTATATTTTTATATATATTCTAATTAACAACTTTCTTAAATGTTTTTTTAGGCCAAAGAGACGGGAGAATTCCCGTCTCTTATGCAACTTTACGAGAGGACCCACAAGAACAAGGCGGGCCGATTTATAGATGGCAAGTCCGAGCAAATCTACAACGATTTGGCTGCTCGGGTTGAAGAACGCCAGACCCAGCTGACCCAACAGTCCACCGATGGATTACCCGTCACCTTATCCACACCTGAAGTGGATAAGCTTTACGAGGAGGTAAATTTTCTAAAATTTTAATTTTTTTAAATATTCATTTAATTTAACTTTAAATTTTTACTAACAAAATTTATTTTTTGTTTTTAAGGTTGTCCCTAAAAAAAAGGGACGGACGTTGGGGATTGGTTCCGTCAACGATGTTCCGAGAGCGACATCGTCTTATGTTCAGCGACGGGATGAGGAAGTCTCTCAGCTGCGTAGGGAGTCCGAAGAGCTGCGTAGAGAGTCTACTCAGCTGCGTATAGAGTCTACTCAGCTGCGATCTCGTATGGGTGGACTCGAGGGCTTCTTGGACGTTGTAGCGGCCACAAATCCGGAATGGGCGACTTTGTTGAGGACCATGCGACAACAAAATCCTATCCCAGGCCAGTCACCGACCGACGACTCACATGCCGAGGCGGATGTTCAGGCGAGGAGTGATGAATTCTACGAGGCGATTAATTAACGACCACCCTTAGTTCTTTTTAATTTCGGTTCTTGTATTATGAATTCAAAACTTATTTATATATAAAATATTTTGGTTTTGATTTTTTTAGAATTTTAATTTTATTAATAATTTAAATAATTTAAATTATATTTATAATTATAATTTTTTATATTTCTATAAAATAATGAAACGAAGTAAATTCGTAGCTAATTTTGCGGCTTCTTTACGTGGAAGCTTAACGTGGTTTTTACGAGGAAACATTTACATGGAAATAACGTGGAAATCTATCAAGGTTTTTACGTTTTCTTTACGTGGAAAGCTGTCAAGGTATTTACGTTAATTTTACGAGTATTTATTTACGTGGGTTTTACGAGGAAAGCTTTTCGTGGTATTTACGAGGAAACTTAACGACGTCCTTACGTGGAATCTTTACGTGGTCTTTACGACGAAATATCCTCCTTCGCTTTTACGACGAAATTATTTCCTCGCTAACTTACGACGAATTAGCGAGGATATATGCGTTACAACAAACGTATAACGACGAAACGGGTTTCCTCGCTAATTCGTCGTAACACTGCTTTTACGACGAAGTAACGAGGAAAACTGCCCTCGTAAAACTTGTGTTTTCTTGTAGTGCAAGTACGGTTCTCTACTCGGTTCTCTACTCTGAGATTTAGATGAGATCATTCCCCTGCCGACTTAATCGCAAAAGAGTCATAACAAAATCGAAAATCACCATGATCCCCTACAGTTAAACCAAAGAACCTTGAAAAGACGTCAAATATGGATATCCTCTTTAAAAAAAGCGAGTCTCAGGCATCTCGAAACCTATGAATAGAAGCTTCAAATCTCTTAAAGTCTTCAAATGAAATCTCTATGTTGCTTTAGCTTCACTCGGGTTTGGACATCCCAATCACTGATCCGAAGATTTACCACACGCTAAACTTTACGAAACCTCTGTCTCCTTGTAAACGTGAAAGTACCTTTGAGATCACTTTTAATGGAAGCAATTCTCGTATCTTCACCTGGCCTTAATAATGCAACCAGAGATTCTAGAAAATATTGATGCTCAGCGAAAAGATCTCTCAACATCCATTGACTCGCCAGAAGACAAGGACAAGCCCCCTGAAACACTAATTGAACCTCAAACAAAACCGCTGTCGTCAACTGTGAGGAAACCTTAGAGAAATCGCTTTCGTAATCACTTTGTCCAAAACGCCTAACTTTGATCTTCATCTTCCTCGAAATGTCAGACATATGGTTTACGATTGATATCGCTAATACAAATAATATAGATAGTTTTTATTTAGGCTTTTATAATTTAGTTGAAATGCATTGAGAAATAAGGCAATATTTTGTTTGTTGGAATAAATGGATTTTGTGGCATATACTATTTAACTAAAAGTATAGGTTTAAATCAAATCAGTGGCAGGGTTATGTAATTACTTTGAAAATAAGAGGGCACCTCAAAAAATGACCTTCTCTTTTAAAAGTATTGATGATAAGATTTTCAAGTTATTTAGATTATACGCAAATAGTTAAGGAAATCCTTCATAATAATCAGAAAACAAAACTTGCGATCTTGTATGAAAACAAAACTTGCAATCTTTTATGTAGTAATACATATGATAAGAGTCAACCACAAAGTTGGTATTTTCGTTTTCAATTTCAGTAATATATCTGTACTTGAATTGACCAGAGTTTATAGTTTTCCATACTATTAACTTTGAATTAATTAATTTTTTTGTCTACATTATGAATTAAATTGCAAAAAGACAACTAAAAGTTATTAAGTTTTGCCATATTTATATCATATACCATTGGTGTAATTAAGCACCCAGATTTCAGATTTCAGATTTCAAGATAAGGTCTAGGAAATTACCGCCTCTCTTTCTCTCGGAGGAGCTCACCTTTATTCTTGTTGCCGCATCGTAGGTTTGTTTCATCTCTCTAAGAATCATATCATCTGTAAACAATTTTATCTTCTGTAGTATGTGACTAAACAACATTTTATATTGAAATTACGGCTCTAGAATATTTATTTTTTGTTTGATTCAAATATTCGAAACAAAAATCCTTTCCTGGAAAATAGTGATATAAAGTCTTTTAAATCGTTGAAGAAAGATTTTCTGATTTCCTGCATCTGCAAAATCGTCTTGAGTTAGACGTGTGTATGAGTGTATCTATACAACTTATGTGTTAACGCAGATTACATCTCGATACATAATTTGTTTTAACATGGTCGTTTTTTACTGATGCAGAACTTGCTAGGGAAAAAGAAAGCGAAGATGAACATTTCAGAAACAAAAGTTAAAACAGAAGTTGATTCTTCTTCATCAGACCATCCTTGTCCTTTGGCTCTTGTCACGGCTTCGAATGTACGCAAAGATACTCAGGTATTTATACTTTTTTGCATATTGTCTTTTAGTCTTTCGTTACTATTGTAAACAAAAATTATGGTAATAGTTGGTCCAACATTTTCAAAAAAAAAATTGATGCCTTATATGATCACTTGAAAACTTTGTGCCCTTATTATTTATCGCTTAAAATCATGGCTCTAAACGGTCCGTTCTTTTGCCTATGCTTAGGATTTAGATCCCCTTGTGGCTTAGCCTGGAAACACTGACATGGTTTTGGTTCCTTTGTCTTTCCAAAGAAATTCAATAGTTAACCTAAACGTTGTTTTGATTAGATTTCAAAAAAAAAAAATAGTTTATTTTGTTTTTTATTAAATACCAGAAAGTTTGAAGCAGAAATCCATAATCCTTCAAAACACGACACCACAACATCTAATATTAGTTTTTTCCCGATTAGTATGTGCATGTCTTGAAGATGGTGCAAAATATTTGAACACGACATGTCGTTTTGTAGTGGATTGGTTTGGTTTGGTTTATTTTCCTACTTCCCCTTCCTTATTTCATGCGTAGAGAAGTATCTGGTTCTAGCTATATCATCGTTAAGTCATGAATAGAGCTTTTTGTTAAATGTTATACAGCTTGGCATCATGAGTAAATGCTGAAAAGGTCTGAACCTTTAATATATTTTGTGCAGTGTCTTCGACAAGATTTATGCCCCACAGTATCTATCCATGATGGTACACAAGGTGATAATAACAAGAAGAAGCGTCGGGGACGTCCTCCAACTTCCCCAAGCCAAAAACAATTTATGAAGTTAAAACTTGCACATGACAGCCTCATAAAATATAGACAGGTGAGTTCTAATTAACAATCAACTCTTATTCCAGATGGTTAGATCAACCCTAGTTTGGTCATGGTACTTTCTCTGAAATTAATCTTACGCAATCCGCTTAAACATTTTTCAGTATCTTTCAGTGCCATTTATGAGAGCAAATGGCATGACCAAACCAGGGCTGATAACTCTGGTAGGAAAAGATGGTGCAAAGTGGAAAGTGAATCTTTACGAGGAGAAATCCGGAAGCTCACTGTGTCTTGGAAAGGGGTGGAAAGATTTTGCTAAAGCAAACGGGTTAAAGACTGGTGAATACTTCACCTTGGAGTCAGCATGGAAAAATGAAATTCCTATGCTCAGCTTGGTCAACACAGAGTCTGCCAGTGACGGAAAGGAGAGAGGAGAGTCTTCAAAAGCCATGGAGAAAGAGAGAAGTACTGATACATCTTCAATCGTCCAAAACCGAGTAGTGACATTGGCCCTTGAAACTAAAGATGTCAAAGCATGTACATTGGTAAGTTTATTAAAACAATTATTGCAAAAGAGGTGGATTAGAAATTGTATCTTAAATTATATATTTTGCAGCATCTTCCAAGTGAATTCGTGACAGCTATTGGCATCAAGAAGCTTGGAACGATAACCTTGCTTGGCAAGGATGGAATGGAGTGGTGTGGATGTCTTTTGTCAAGAGATGGAACCGTGGCTGTTGGAGTTGGTTGGAGAAATTTCTGTGAGGCTAATGGTGTAAAGTTAGGTGATTCATTCAGCCTAGTATTCATTAACGAAGAAGAGGACACAGGTCCGGTATTCAAGTTCAGTCCCAACTCCGGGAACTGAGAAAAATTGTTTTAATTAAAAGCATTTGAATTGCCATTAGTCTTCCCATCAAACAAAGACTTTTCGTTTGTTATGTTTTTTTTTTCTTTTCGTTTGTTATGTTTTTCAGTTCTGATAAATAACTAATATCGAAATGGCCATATGATTATGTATCTCATATTGTTATGTTTCTCGGTTCTGATAAATAACTAATATCGAAATGGCCATATGATTATATCTCATATATTTTCATGAAACTGTGACTCATGTTATTGGACAAGCTGTCTCTTGTCCAAGTTTGTTTCTATTGAACGTTTAGTTCTGAACGTGGTAAACTTTCATCTTATCGCAACGTTTCAAGTAAGTTCAAGCAATTGTCTTTCGTTAATCAGTTTTTTTGGCATACCCTAACACTTTCTCATTTTCCATATGAGAAACTTTTTTATTCTTAGATCATAAATTCGGAATCCAAATCTCAAACCCTAAATTTTATAGCCTAAACTCAACTTTTAAAACTTTCACAGTGGTGAGACAACATATGACTAAATAAAGGAAAGTTAAATGCTAAATCCAAATCTTAAACCATAACAATTACAATTACAAATGCTTAATCCAACACATAGATGATTATATAAAGAAAACATAACTGTATGCATATTAAAAAAATTCAAACACATATACATATTTAATTTGTCAATACTGTATATTTTAAAATTTTAATATATGAGCTCACCCTGTGCAAAGGCAGGTCGTATCCTAATGACGTAGTATTAAGCTGACAAAAGAAAGATAAACTTTGAACATAAGTACTAAAACCTAAACAAAATCTAAAAACTAAATCTTAAACTTGAGTTGCAATATATACAGTGATTTGATGTAACTTTTGAGTAATAATTATATGGTAAAAGACAGTAAATTATATAGTAACTTAGTAATAGAAATATGAGTTATCTATTTTATTAAAATAGATAATGGTAACTTTTTGTTGTATAACTTGAGTTTAGTTTTAAATCAAATTTAATATAAATTAAAATATCAGAGAATAAATGAAAGATTAAATTATTTTAAAATAGTAAATTGATTATTACTTTTAGAATTAATAAAAATAAAAAATTAACAAACTACTAATTATTGATAGTATTAATTAGTTATATATCCCCTATATATTAAAAGAGAAGCATTACAACATCTTTTTGTAGCCAAATGTCATCACCATAATCATTCTTAGAATCCTTAGAAAAATATGTTGATCCATATAAATATATAATAAGTTTTTTATTAAACTAACCATAAATTAATCATAAATGGTCTTCATTGTTTCCTTAAATAAAAATCACGGAATTACCTAATATGACTAAAGTATATATATGACAATTAATGATTTTGAATAATAAAGATTTGATAAAAATTAGTCTATTCTCTATCATTTTTTTTAATTTTAAATTATTAAAATAAATTAAACAACCACATTAACTATATAATAAAAATTTAGATTTTTTCATATATTTTATATTTTGAATTTTTAAAAACGAATATAAATGACTTAAGTTGCTAAAAATCTCACATAGAAATTTTTGTGATCCATAGTTTAAAATTTATGTTATAACAAAATACAAATAATTACGAAATTACATAAGTAGGAAGTCTCATTATATAAATATTATATATATATGTATATTAATAGTTTTTAAAAATAAATTATATACCATATAAAATACATAAGTATTTTAATTTCAAATTTGCTTTGAATTTTTCTGATAAACATTTTGAACAATTATTGACAACTTAATATTTAGATTTTAAATTTGGTATTGAATGTTTTTAAAATTATAAATTACTAAAACTATTAAACATCCCACAAATTTTTTATTGTTATCATTGATTTAATTTTTTTTAATAAATAAATACAAATGATCAAAAATAATATGAGTATAAAATATTTTTTAAAAGATGTCAATATTAAAAATGTACTATATATCTATGTTAATATCATTTAAACTTAATTTTATGTCATAGAAAATAGAAAAAAAATGTTTGGCTAGATTAATAAAAGTTATTTAAGTATTTGTACCAATTTCATTATATATGTAATAGTTACTAAATTTTTAATTATTCAATATATATTTATTATTTCATAATATATAAAAAATATAGAATACTTAAACATAATTTATATATAATATTCATCTAGCGCAAGGCGCGGGTCTTAACCTAGTTAATAATATAAAGAAGTTACAGACATTAATAATAACTTAAGTTTTAATTTAAAAATCTGATAGTAATAGACGCCCTAGAAAAGCTTACTCTAAATCTATAAAAAGCTGATAATAATATATAGTTCGTCCAAATGGTCCGTATTTTTCTTAAAACCTTTAAAATTATAAAAGGAACTTAAAGAAAACAATACAGACAATGTCTTGAAATAACAAGTCGTATTTAACCTGTTGAGAAATTCCTCAAAAGAGAAAATGACAAATTAATCACTTACAAAATACAAACAAAAACCTTTAATTGTAATCGTTTTAGCTCTTTTTAGATAAAAGAGTTAATAATCTCAATGCAGGATATGGTTAAATATATATAGTCAATCGACTGCAACAAAATACAGATCAGTTAAAATTTCTGACAGAATATCGACCAATACAGATCTGTCTGAATTTGTCATAATTTCACCGGGATTTTTCAACGATTTTTTTTTTCATCAGAAAGTTTTTCACATAAAAATGTATCTGTTATGTGCGATTTTCCGCTGAACAATTTTATTTTCAAATGAAGTTTTCGAACAGATTTCCGAAGAAACAATATATCCACTATGTAAAAGTTCTAT
This sequence comes from Brassica napus, assembly GCF_020379485.1. Lineage (NCBI taxonomy): Eukaryota > Viridiplantae > Streptophyta > Magnoliopsida > Brassicales > Brassicaceae > Brassica > Brassica napus. The sequence continues at coordinate 13,835,220 of NC_063437.1, read as the reverse complement.
AAATTGAAAATACTTAACAAAAGTTCTGTAATTCGTCAGAAATCTGTTATCGAAAATTTGAGACATGCTTTAATAACTTTGGATAGCTTAAAGTCTAACTAAAATAAATCTAACTTTAAATATTTTACAACTAATTTAAAACCTCTAACAACAATCAGACCCTAAGGGGCTGGTATTGGATTGGGAAGTTTGGTGGAATTAAATATAACTGTAATTAGGATTCTTTTTAATGGATTTCATTGGATTCTTAAAAGATAAGAAGAAAAATAAAGATCAAGGGAATAAATTCTTTACGCGATAAGCAATTGGATTTTAGAACTATGACGTACTTGGGCTTAGACTTTGTTTCCAAGTCAACAATAAAAAATCATTGATATTCAGAGAATCTAGGTAACAAAATCTGTTTAGTAACTAATCAACGTAATATATGGAGAAAATTTTTGAAAAGAACAAACATTTGGTTCCCAACGTTTAAAAACTCAATGGATTTTTATTTTCTTCAACCAGATGTGGTTGCTTGATCTCAACAATTTCCATGATTTTTTTCCCAACTGTATCCAAATAAACAACACCATATGACTGAACATAACCACACCGTAATTTCTCCCTCCTGCCGCCTTAATCACTACTCTCTCAGCCGTCGGACGCGGTGCATCCTCCGCCTTCTTGTACATCTCCGGCAACAGAAACTGCATCGTCACCGTCTTCTTCTTCTCTCCTCCTCCTTCCTTGGTCACAACCGGAGCAGTTTGCCGAACACGCCTATGTACTTGGCCAAGACCATAAAGCCACCGTCTTTGTTGTGTTTGAACTCGGAAGGATCATAAGTTGTGGTGAAGAAGGATGATAAAGAAAGGAATGGTGGTGCAGGAAGTATTTGAAATCCACGTAAAAAAGTTAGGATTTGTTTCCTCTTGTTTTTTATGGAAAAGTACATTAAAATCTATCATAACTTATTTCTCATAAAATCTATGAGGATATTGAATAATAGGAGAATTTAATTCTTTCCAAATTCTATTTGACAAATCCTTAATTCAATAACATTGGATTTTAATTCATTTTTTTCAATTCCACAATTGAATAACATTTGATTTAATATCAGACTTAAATTCCATCAAACTCCATTAAACTACCAAATTCAATAACACCCACTAAAACTGCCATGAACGGATTTAGGCATGGGAATCGAGTATTCGGTTTGAGTTCATAGGGGTGGTCACTTTATCCGATATCCGAAGTCGCCCCCGAATTCGATCCGAAAAACTTAAACCGAAATAGCAAAATATCCAAACGGGTATTGAATTAGAAGAGATTGGATATCCGAACCCGAACGGATAATATCCGAACCCAAATGGATATCCGAAGATAACCGAAAATATGTATAATTAACCATATATTTCTAGTTTACATCTCTCATTTTATATAAAATATTTATATTGATACTACACATACTTTAAATTCATATGATAGAATTACGGATAAAATGATTGGCTACTCACTTAAAATTCATGTC